>NC_045735.1:25196787-25252391 GCF_008692095.1 Etheostoma spectabile | reverse complement strand
AAAAATTCCAATATGCAGAGCAATAAAACCATACCATTCATTTACAAAGTGAAGGGTTCACATTACCACAGTGTCTATGAGCTATGAGTTATTCCTTCCAATGATAACAAATAATAAGCCTATCATCTCTGTAAACAGCATCAATTATTCAACATGATCATTTCATTATTAATGACTGATGTAAAGGCATGTGCACTCATCAATAGTGCTGCTGTCCTCTATGAATACGTTTGAAGTAACGTCTCTCATTCTTAGAAAGACTGAACTAACTACAGCTAAGGGGAGGTGATTTCATTGATCCTGTATTTACAATCAAGTCAGCACATAAAAATTTAGATGTTTATCTTTTCAGTAGATATTTTAATAACTACATCAATCAGTTTTGTTCTGCGTATAATTACCGGCTCCCATTCACCACTAAACTGTCCAGTGGGCTCATTAAATAAGAGAAACTGTGGAATCAATTTCATTACTGCAGCTTTAAATATTAACTGGTACCTTTAATCACAGTCATTGTTCTGAGATGGGGCATGTTGCAATGAAAACAACTTTAATCTACTCCACTCAGTCCATAATTTCTTAAAGTAATCTCCCCTTTCCACTCATTTTAATCAGAGGTTGTTGTTACAGTCAGCCCACACATTTTATAAATATTAGTTCACTGCTTTTAGGTTTCTTCCTATATACAGATGATGGTGCAGATTCTCCCAGAGAAACCACATCTTACTCCTCATTTCAATAATTATAGAGCTACAGTTCTTGAAAACTGCAGTTCTTCACCAAGCTTTTGGACGGGTTCATGTTACAGGAGTATAACATTTTAATGTTCTTCTCTGTAATTACAAGCATAACTTGCACTACAAGTTTAGAAAATAACGGCACATCACACATACTTCACAATACTATTAAGATTGATCTTATGGGCCCTTGCTTAAATATTGACTTTCAGACTTTGTTCATATCAGTTTGAGGTTTCATTTCAAATTCATTTTAACTGAATGCTGTACACTGAACACTAGGTCAGAGTCTTGTACTAACTACGGTGCGATAGACACTCACTTGGCCGAGACTTTTTGCCTTTCCCAGAGCCGGGACTCTTTCACTTTAAACCACGGGAAGATTCGGTCCATTTGCTGAAACAGAAAAAAATTGATATCAGCCTACTGAAGCATAGAACTGCATTTGGGGCGAGGTTGTGGTTAGTGATAATGTAGCTTAACACATGGGCTTTTTCTAAAAGTAATATAAAAGTGACAATTACCATCAAACCCCCTTAGAACCTTAGCTAATGTTAGATTCAACAAAGAAATGGTAATTATGTAAAACAATTGCGATTAGACAATTATGTAATAACTGTTACATGCCCAGCTTGATGTTGGTTTGTTTTAATTGTTGCTGTGGAGCTTGTTGCATGAGCAACATAATTAACCTATGCCTGCTGCAGGGGCACCCCAAACAGAGGATGTGTGTAAATCTGTGTGTGTCTCAAAAAAGTATGACGTCATTTAACTTGATAAAAAACGCCTAAAAATGCCTGATAAGAACCAAAATAGTACAATTGTCCTCCTGTCATTATGGAATTTGAGAGTCCTTGTGAACTGCACTGTATTTTTGCTGTGTATTCAGTGGTGCTGACAGGAGGGAAATGATCCAGAGTGGATTTGAGGTTCTTACCCGTATGAAGAAAGACTTGACCATGCTGTTGGCTTTCCTGCTCTCAGGCTGGCCACCGTCACTGTTGATGGCCGTCTGAATGATTCGTGCAATGTCATCACTAAACTCCAGCTGGAAGAGAAATAAGGAACCCACACACACACACACACACACCACACACCACACACACACCCACACACCCACACACACACACACACACACACACACACACACACACACACACCACACACACCCACACACACACACACACACACACACACACACCACACACACACACACACACACACACACACACACCAACCACACACACACCACACACAACCCCCACACACACACACACACACACACACACACACACACAAAATGATTGTTAAAGGGGCGCTATGCAGTTTCTATGCAGAATAGATATTTGGAAGCTCCCATGTTTACTTGTTTCTGACTCCTTGCTCAGTCAGTCTGCCGTTTCCTCTTTCTCTGTTCTTCCGACAGTACTTTCCTAGCTTTCTGCTTCTTTTTTTGTCGGCTACGCCATGACAATAGTGTGAAAAACTCCCTCGGTACCATGTTCTTATAGCTTGTCAGTTTCTGAAAGGGGGCGTGTATGTGGGCAGTGCTGTGAAGCAATTCGTTAGATCGCGAGACCTGATATCAAGCGATATTTCCTGAAGCTGAGACCGCCGGCCCGAAGTTGCAAGGGTGTTTTTTCTGCTCACAGGCGCTAGTGGGAAATGAGACGGCCACCATTCAACCCGAAACTCATATAACCATTCCAATGACTCCAAAGCTGTTTAGTTAAGGTAAATTAAGCTAAAAGAAACTGCATAGTTCTCCTTTAAAACAGTAACATAAAGATGAACACTGGTGGAAAGACCATAGCTGCCAATGTTAATTTACCATTATACAGCACAGGCCTGACGACGCATTCAAGAGACGAGGACACATAAAATATTGAAATTTACTTAAAAAAAAGGCTTTGCAAGAGCTTGTGATGGCGTGAGAATCAACCCTTACTACTGCGACCCCTGCATCAAATCGTTACTAATGTTCAGAAAATGTTTACCGATGGTTACCTTGCATATTTCCTCCCATCCTTTAATACATGTACAGTAGTATATACAAACACATATTATTTGACTAAAATATAGAAGACAACCCACCTCTCATATGGTCTAATGAAACTGCCCCAGGTTAAGTTTGTCAGCTCAGCAGAGACACTGCTTGAAAGATAACGTACTTACCACTGAATTGTAGCGCCCAAGATCCATCTTTTTCTCAACGGAGTCCAGGTCTGGAGGGAAGTCACTCGGAGGGGTAGAGGTGACTTCGGTCAGGACTGGAGGATCTGGGCCCTCCGGGGAACGACGGGATGGAAGACTCTCTTCTGTCTCTGGGTTCAGCTCAGGAGGCTTCACCGCCTGCCCCAAAACCAGAGAGTTACGCTGCGTATAGATCTCACCATTATGTTAATTTAGCTGTTGCTGCTTCAGTTGTTTGTAACTTAATACGTTTATATATTCATGCGTGCAGCACTATACAAAGATCAAATACACCACAACAAAAGGAATGAATGTAAATCCTATCATACTGTAATTTCAAACACAGCAATTTGTACTGAAACCACTGAAGAAGAAGCAGCGCTATGTGCCTCTAACCTGTCTGTAGCGTAACAGGTGTGAGGATGTGCGTGAGTTGAGCAGTGCAGTGAGGACATGGCGAACACATCCCTGAAGCTCCCTCTCCAATGCCGTCCTCCACTCAGCCGGATGGCATTCAGTACATTTGGTACATGTGTAGGCAACACTCTCTGGCAGCTTTGATAGCAGCTCGTACATTTCATCTGGGGGACAGTAAAAGACGACAGTATTGCTCCCATTATCGTCTCTCATCAGCATGACAACACTCACAGGACGGCCTGTCAGTCAGCTGCACACTGACAACTGACAGGACAAATGAAGTGCAACAAGTGCTGCTGAATATGAAATTCAGCACTCTGCTTGTGAAGTACATAGAGTAAATTTGTTTTTTAATACCTGTAAGGTTCTCACACTTGGCATGCACCCAATGGTTGCAACGGCCACACTCCATCATCTTGCTGTCGTAGTCATCGTCATCATAGCACTTATCACACAGTGGGCAGAAGTTTCCTGAGAGAGAAAACAGCAACAGGTACAGTGAGCTAAAACCACTCAAGTGTTATCCTATTAATGGCTGTCACCTTCCTCAAGTTACCAATGAAGTCTTCAAAATACAGGTCAGATTACTTTTTTATTTAAATAATATTTTTGGTCTTTTATTTGACAGGATAACCAAGGACAGGAAGTGGGGGAAAAGGAGAGAGAACGACATGCACCAAAGGGCCGTAGGTCTGAATCAAACCCAGGCCACTGTGGGAAGGACTGAGTCTTAGTATATGGGGCACACACTTAACCAGGTGAGCTACCAGGGTGCCCTACAGCTAGGATTCTTAAGAAATCCTTAATTCTTTAATCTCAGAAAGAATACCAGTGGTGTGTATGTACTGACTCCTTAACTGTGAACAGAATTTTGGGCTTCACATGCTTGTCACTTGCCTTTAGCAAAGAGTTTGGCACAGTCATGACACATGGAGAAGTCACGCGACCACTGGGCATCCCAGGACTTCCCAGGTTTAGTGGCTCCACAACTCTTACAACGCACACACTTGGTGCACACCTGAAAAGAAAAAAAGGAAAATAAACAGGGTGGTGACTACATGGCAGAAAGTTGCAATCAGCTGTGTAAAGAGCAGGAATGGTGTGAATGTGACACTGAGAGGAGTAAAATGTTTTCACAGACGCTGCCTGTGAGAGGATCCCATGAATGTAAGTAGCGCTGTAATGAGTGGCTGGAAAAATGTGTGAACAAAAGGAGAGGTAAGAGAAAAATGTATGAGTGTAATGCTAAAGTTTGGTCAGACACTGGTGAAACTGTTACTATTACATAAAACGTGAGTGGGTGAAGAGGAGTCTAAAGGAAGTGTGTGTGTGTGTGTGTGTGTGTGTGTGTGTGTGTGTGTGTGTGTGTGTGTGTGTGTGTGTGTGTCCATACCCAGACTCTCTTCTTCTTGGTGGGTCTGGTAGGGTGGTTAGGACCCAGGCACTCCGGGTGATAGCTGTTACGGCACTTATCGCACTCTAGCAGCTGCTGCTACAGTGACAGAGTCCAAAGGTGAGATGAGATTATTTAAATATCAAAACAGGCAACATATGTTAATGCACAACAAACAATACAGTTCTGTTCACAGCAAATTAGATACAAATATCAGCTGCTTTCTTTTGAAATTAATGAAGGAACGAAATAGATACAACATTACAGTGTTTTCAAAGGAGGATCAGTGAATTTAAAATGCTACGCAGATATTTCCCTACAGTGCTATCACCAGTTTACTGAGGGGGACATTCATAGTGGGCTTCACGGATCATCCATAGACCATTGAACAATATTATCAAAGGCCTTAGCTATAGTGTTAGATGTACAGTACTTGGCAGGTTTTGTAGACAGCCACTTCAGTCAAGTTTTTCCAGTGGCTTTGGTAGCTTTATAACACGCACATAGAGCTGGGCAATATGGAGAAAATCAAATATCACAATACGTTTGACCAAATACGTCGATATCGATATTGCAGCAATTATGTAGGGTTGACTATTGGTGATTTCACAAAATATTAACACAATGAGATTTTTTAATAAACAATCATCAGTAATGTGGATATAATGACTAAGTGGGTAAAGGAAAATAATAAAACAGTTCAAACATTCTGGTAAGTTCAGATAATCACATAACTTTACTGTAATGTAGCTTTTAAAAACAGGAAAAGACAAAACTTGTGTCATATTATGATATTTTGATCTCCAAAATTTAAGACAATATCCAGCCTCATATATCGATATAATATCAATATATTGCCCAGCCCTGCACTCACAGTATTTTCTTTTTCATTTGCAAACCTAGAGCCATACATGCATACTAAAATTAAAAAGCCATGGACAAGGTAACTGTTTCATGGGACTTTCTTTCTATTTTTCTAACAAAACTGTCCTTAACGTTTAGGGGCATTAAAGGTACCCTGTGGAGTTTTTGGCCACTAGTAGTGCCATGGAGCAATATTTTTTAAGCGTGGGTCCCTGTTTTGTTTGTTCTTGTCCACTTGTACAAGGGTGCACCTGCATCCGCATGTGGGTGACACAATACACATTCCTGTTGTTTCACAATATTCCACTGATCTACAGGTAGCGGTAACATGCCAAGAAACATAGCAATGCGCCAGCAAAGGCAGGGCAGAAAAAAGAAGACTGCTAGCAAGTAATCATTGATGTAAACAAGACAGGCTTTTCATGTTTGTTCTAATGTTTTAGAAAAATCCACTTTGCAAATGTTTTTTGAAGAAGGGAATGCACTCAACATGTTTGCTAGACCCCAAGGACAAAGAACATGGCCCTAAACTTTGGCTGAATCCCATTCCTTCCCCTTACCCCTACCCCTTGGCCCTTCCCCTACCTTTTGCGCGTTCACGCGGCACCTAGTGCCGGTCCAATACGTATTACGAGCTAGGGGTAGGGCATCGATCAAGGGCTGTATACCTACGGATCTAGTGTGGACGCGACCTCACTAGAAAACACACAGGCAGTGTGTGGCTGCTGCATCAACCAGAGAGACACATGAATGTAAGTACTTTCAGGGTTAAATAATTGATTAAAAAGTTCGACAGTCTTGTTTGTGGTCTATGCAGGCCTGTACATGGTACCCATGTTCCTAACTGAAACTTTTTAAAAATCGTAGCTTGCAATGCTAACGCTAATCGCTAACGCTAATCGCTAACGTAACGTTGAACAGTCCACATATTTCTGCCTTGAATGGACTGTATAGATCGCATAGATTGTATAGCGATATATATAACGGTCTATGATACATCGCTACGTGCTTAACATATACCGCCCTGTCTCACACAGGAGGACACAAGAGGACACAGCAGCTGATCCAGGTTGGGGCTGCAAACGAGCAGACTTTCCTAATTCATAGTTCATGTTGTACCATTCATTATTGCATTGGTAGCCTACTATTATTGTAATAATATTTAATTAATTCCTGTTCATGTTCATGCAATGTGATATTGTTGTTGGTTTTGATATGGGACACTATGATATGTGAGGGGGGGTTACTGGCCAAAAGGCTCCAGACTGGTCTGGAATATCAGAGCAGCTGTAGCTACAACAGTGTAGTGTGTGTGAGTTGTGTTGTGGTCTTGTGTGATTTTTTTAGTTTTACACATATGAGTGCCTTTTATTGTGTGCGACATGTTAGTTATGGTTCTAATAGTTGACAATGGTTCTGTAACATTATTTTATGTAACGTTTTTGCCTGTATGTTTCAATTTATCACCAATAAAGACAGATTTTTGTCAACAAAATGTTTGGAACATCAATGACATTCAAAACGGTGATAACTGAAACAGATATACACACACCATGTATACAGGGTGTATATGTATGTATATGTACACATGATGCATGTGTATACACATTGTATTGCAAACAGACTAAGTACTACACAGATAAGTACTCTGACTACCAAAGTGAACCTAAAATAACTATAAAATATATAACACTGTTGTCCAACCACCACAATCAACAGACCTAGACGGCATCTTGGAGGGTTGTGATCAATACTGTATGGTGATGTCACCAAGGGGTGTCCCAATTCATAGGGGTTAGTTTTCACCCTTACCCCTACCCCTTGGTTTCAAGGGCAAGGGGTGGGGTAAGGGCCAAGGGGTAGGGGTAAGGGGAAGGAATGGGATTCAGCCTTTGAAACTTCACAGGGCAGCTTTAAGTAGGATTTTTAAAATCATCTAGCACAAATTTGTGTGAGATGTTATCTATCTGTAGCAGCTTGACATTCCAGTAGCATCACCAGTAGCTAAAATTTCCATCTCTCAGTGGCATGCACTGCTGTGGAATCAAAGAGTGCCAGAGAACTGCTGCTGTCGAGGCAGTTCTTTGGTCACAGATACAAGCCAATCAAAGTAATAAATGACGTAATACCCGTTTAGGTAGAGATTTATTTCTAGTTGCCAGAAATCCATTTCTTTGCATTAAGATCATGTGCATACAAGGCTCACACCATGCACATTTTACACAGAACTTGAGTTAAATAATAAAATCATGGCAGGAATCCAAGAAGCAGATTAGGCGCTGTTTGCTGGCAAGGCTAGCAGGCTTCTTTCTAGGGAAGATTCTCCAGTCTTTACACACTGTCACTTCACACTAAGCTTCTTTTGTGTACAACTCTCAAATGAACAGAACTGTATTGAATGGCTTACTTTAGTTTTCTGGTGCTGGCGTCCACAGGCCTGGCAGAACCTGCATCGTCGACAACACCAGTTCTCAAACTGCTCCTGGAGAGGGCGCTCTGACTCCCCCAGGCAAAAAAGATGGAACGGTTCACAGCATACCTGGCAGAAGACAAACTATAGAAAGAAAGAGAGAAACAACAAATAAGGAAAGGTTGGCAGAGAAAGACAGACTAAGATTATAGGTTTAACCATCGCTCAAACAAGAAATTTATAAGCAAACGTTTTCAATGTAATGACCCTTTTTATTACCTCAACATTTCCACTGCTTGCACATAAGAAGCAGAGCACCCGGGGCGTAACAGGCACAGAGGTGAGCAGGCTGAGGCCGCCAGCCTCCCACACCTTCTCCACATCATGGTCCCTTTTAAAATCCACTCTTATACGATGCACTCCGTCGCAGGGCGCTCTGGACTTCGCCTGGCCCCTAGTCGAGGGAGTGCTTAGCCAGTTTAAAGTACTGCTGCTGGTGGGTTTAGTGGTGAGCGGCTTCTTGTGTTTAACAGACAAGAAGAGAGTGATAGAAGAGGGTGAATATCAGAAATTATGCGTAATCTATACAGTGAAAAATAAAAGATTTGATGAGAAATTACAGTATGTGGACATGAAAAAATAAAAAGCAATTGGTTAAAGCTCACACCTTGACAACTTCTTACCTTGTCTTTTAGTCTGTGTTTAGGAGATGGAGGAACAGAGCGAGATGTTGGCTTTTTCAACTGTTTTGATTCAACTATGAAAAAGAGACGGGGCATAACATTTGAATAAGAACAAAGTTAAGTACAATATATATATATATATATATTTACATTTTTAAAAGAGGACAAAACAGAGTGACCAGTTTTTTTTTTTTACCTGTATCTGAAATGGGTGTAGTTGAGCTCTGCTGTTGTGATGAGTGCTGCTGGGGCTTCTTCTTGGGCTCGTTCAGAGAAATCTTGGGTGAAGCATCTTTTTTTGAAGTGGCCTGACTGGTAAGAGGACGTTGCTGCTGTTGCTGTTGTTGTGGCGGTTGATGAGATTGCGTAGACTGGGAGGGGGAATTCTGGGATGAAGATGACGGGGAGGAAGATGATGAGGATGAAGAAGATGATGAAGTGGAAGAGGAGGACAAGGACGAGGAGGAAGAGGTTGGTACAGACTGCTGTGTTTTGTGTCCCTTTTTACTGGTGACACTGCTTGTGACTGAGAGCTGCCGGGCATCTGATGTCAGGGCTGGAGACTGAGTATGGGCTGCAACTGTGCTGGACGCCTGAGGGGGTTCCACTGGGCCAGGGGAAGAGGCGAGGGCTGGAGATGATTGCTTTGACAATGGCTGCTGTCTTGACTTCTCCTCTGCCATCTTGAGTGGAGGAGTTTCACTCTTTTTGCGGGGAGGCTCCTCCTTTGGTGGTGCAGCAGTGGGTTTAGGGGCAGGGTCTGAGATCGGTCCTTTTACCGGATTAAGACCCTCCTTCTTCTCAGACAACTTGTTCTTTTTCTTGTCTTTTTTGCCTTTGCCTTGCTTCTGAAGAAACATCTTTGAGGGCATCCACTGCAAGTTCTGACACTTCCTCATCCTGTAGATAGTGAAAATTCAACCTTTTAATTTCCTTAAAAATCCCATTAAAAATGTGTTATGAAATGTTATTTAAGACTTGTTTAATAATTACAAAAATATATCGTGTCAAACAGCTCATCAACTAATACTTACTTGCAGCATTGCTTTTTAATGTTTCGTCCTCCAAATTTAGGCTTGTCGAGACAGTTGGTACAGACACCGCAATCTTCTGGAACTTGGCAGCCTGAGCATTGACCACAGCGTCGCGACCGGCGCCCCTTCTTGGGAGGAGCTTCTTGAACGGCCTTTTGCCGTGTCTCCCGTGGCTTTATGAGAGGGGATTGAGGCTCTGCCTCCTCGGAGCCTGCTACTGATGACTTGTCTGTAAGAAGAGGTAGATCCCAAGAGAGATCATCATTACTGACACACAGGAGTACAGGATTTATTTGAATCACCAGGGTTTAAGACACCAAAAGATTTTTGGGGCTTGGTCAGAAAGGCAAATTTGTTGCAAAGCACATTTAAGAATTACAAATGTACATAGTTGTAAAAAAAATTGACCTAATACAGCCAATCATTTAACAAGTACATGACATATTACCGTATGTCTGCCTAACAATTTTTTACAATCTCCTCAAGGTAGGATACACTGTTGACCAGGGAAACATGGGTAGTGGGTGGGTATAACAAAACTGAGCTATTGACAACAACATCAGACCTTCATGCCTCCCAACAACTCACTTTTTCCCAAATGGCATGAAAGCAGTCAAAATAACAGGAAGAATACAGCCAAACTCTGCTTGTTCCATCACCGCTTCACTGTGTACTTGTGCTCTCATTGATAACTGGATTTCTCTGCTCTTGTGATTAGTCCATCATCACTGCATGCTGCAGAACATTTTCAGAACTCACACACCGATGTTGGGTCATAAATGCTCACCTCAGACTGTTCTGGTCAATCAGAGTGCTTTTCATTACGGGTGGCTGATATAAGTTTGTTGTAGTGCCCCCTTTTGATGTCACTTGTTACATATTACCGTAGTTTGCTGTATATCTGATATTTTGTAACCAAACCATTTCCACACTACTGGAGTCCCTTCCCTTTTTGGAACTAACTCATCCTCTACTGTGGAGCCGGTAGCCCTTTTGCCTTCAGCCAATAGTGTTGTTACCGTGTGTAACTGTATAACATCATTATGTCAACAAGTCGGAATATTGCCATTATTATGATAGGAATTTCTGTATAATATGTGAAATTATACCGGTGTTATCGTGATGGCTCACACCTATTTTACATTCAACCTGTCAACACATCCCCCAAACAAATCTTAAATCTATGTTGTGCAGTGGTGCTAATAAAATCCAACACTCAGAATATGCAAGTCTTCTGTAAAGTTTTGTCAATTCTTATTCAGTATTTTCCTGTACTGCTATCAATAAAATTGTTACAGAGTGTGTGACAGCGAAGAGGTCAAATGAGAGGGAAGTTGAGTGTGACTCACCATCATTCCCCATGGAAGATAGGATCTTCTCTCTCTCCTCCCAGGGCAAGGCACTAAGTGTGGGCATGTCGTCGGGGAACACTGCTCGATTACGGCCAAGAGCCACAGCTGCACGGCGACATACATGCTTGATGCGTGGACCGCGGACTGAGGCCTCTGACGAGTCACTCTCTTGACCCTGCTCACAAGCACACATCACCACAAAAAGTGAGACAGATATTTGAAGAGCATGCTCCATAATAATCACAAATGCAAAGACAATCATGCACCACCACAAATATACAATGCAACAAGATGACCTTTTGGTCATTTATGCCCTTCTGAAGTTAATTTCAGCTGTTGTAAATGTTTCACAAAACCAAAATAAACAATGTTTGATAAATATGAGGATGATGAGGCAGAAGAGAGTGTCAACACTAGAGGTTGGCCCAAGGCTGATGATGACAACTGGGACAGGGAATTTTTCTTTTCTTGAAAATGTGCAATGACTGCCTATAACCATCTAACGTTTAGATTGACAGTAAAATAACAGAGGGCTATATTCTGGAAAATACTTTTATAAGCACACCCAGTGCTGCTTTCTGCATAATGTATGAGGCAAACAGAATTTCCCTTGAGGAAACCCACTGTGGGACTTTCCTATTATCAAGTTTCACTTTGAATACTAACACAGATTTCTATATATAGCAAATATTCATAGCATCATGTAAAAGTCATTTGCTTGTGGCTATATGATGAGAATGAGAGAAACAGAGAGGCTTTGTTGCGGAGAATCAACAACTATGACAAAAAACTGACCTGGCCCTTCGTCTGCTCTGCAGGCTTCAGCTTACTCTTCTTTATCTCGAAGAGCTGGGCTTTGGCCTTCTTCAGTAGTCCAACTACCTGCTTGTCGGTCACAGGCTGTTTCTCTGCTTCTTCCAACATGGATCCAAGAGAGGAAACAGGGAGGTGTTGTCTGCCTGGCTGCCCTGGAAGGCTTGCTGTCTGCTGGCTAGGAGCACTTTGTTTCTCTTTCTCCTTTTCCCCATCCTCCACCTCTTCTGTTTTCTCAGAGGGTCTGCCTTTCTTAGATAGACGTCCTTTAGCAATGGACATAGGAACAGTGGAAGCGGGCCCACGCAAATCTGAGGAAGCAGTGTCAGAAACCATATCAACTGATGTTGATTTTTTTCTCCCTGGAGCCTTTTTTGTAGCAATAGATAAAAAAGCATCTTCGGAGTCCCTCCCGTCCACAGTAAACATGCTAGAAGGTGCATTGGGGGAGCCATCTGGTGTAGAACCTTTACTTCTTTTCTCCAAATCCTTCCTCCCTTCCCTTTTATTTTCCTTCTCTTTCTCTTTTTCCTTTGAAGCAGGTTCCTGGGGAGCTGACAAACATTTTTCTTTACCTCCTTTTCCAGCTTCTCGCCCCGTGTCATGGGCACTGGAAGGAAAGATAGGGAAAAGTGGGGAAGAAGTGGATGATGCAGTTGACAAAGGAGGTTGATTTCCAGCAGCCCCTCTCCTGCTATCAGGTGTCCCTTGTGGGGCCAGACTCATGGATACGGTGGAGAAGGTGCTGAAAGGAGAAGTTAAGGCACTAGTGGCTAGTGGACTTGCAGAAACCCCTGGCAAAGAGCTGGAGTTACTACAGCAGACAGAGCCTGTCAGCACAGACATCTCAGAGGAGCCTTTCCCCATAGACATCGGGCCACCTATTTGGCTGCTGCGTCTGGTCATTGAGTGGGAAGGAGACCGCGGATGGCTACGTACTGTTCCCGAGACCAGTCGTCTCCTGCGCCGCGAGGTTCTATTGGAGCTAGAGGACGTCTGGTGTGGGGAGAGAGAGCCAGGGCTGCTTCCAGAAGAGGACTGCAGTGTAACCGACTCAAATATCCGAGAGTGGGCCTCGCTGGGTGTAAACCGTGGAGCACGAAGCAAAGGGCTGCGCTTCTGGTGTGGTGGATCAAAACGAGATGAAGAGGGATGTTGGTGGTGAGTGTGTGAGTGAAGAGGGGCAAATAGTCGTGTCCCTGTTCCTGTTCCACTGCCTGGTGCAGGAAACACCACTGGAGCTGCTCCCCCTGCACCACTAACACCTTGGGGCAACAGCCCCACGTCTTCAGCCGTGAGAGGAGGAGGGCGGAAGTTATCAAATATGGGCTTGCGAATGAGTCCCTCCTTTGCATATTTAGCTGAGGAAAAGTACTGCTGTTCAGTGTGGGACAGGGACGTCCAGCGGAAGGTGGGCTCTCTCAGAATTGAGCGGCTTCGTTTGTCTGACAAGCTGGACAGCACTGACGGTCCAGACAGGAATGGAGGGATGGGGTGAGTCATCCAGGGTGACTGTGAGTGGTGTTCACTGATAGCAGGTGTATTGGAAGAAGCTGACTGTGGAGGCTGTGGGGGGGTTAGGAGAGGGGGAGGTGGAGGTGAAGAAGAGGAGGAGGCGGTGGATGAAGCTTGCTGGGAATTTACAAGTGTAGAGGACATCAGCACTCCTGTTGGTGGGCTAATTATAGGTTTTTTAGCCCCACTGGTAAGAGTCTCTCTTACCCTCTGGCTCTGGCTTCCCCGGCCAACCCCCTGTCCCCTCCGACCTCGACGACTCCTCTCCGCCAACACATGCTCTGGCTCAGAGGGAGGAGAGGGAGGCCGTGAGCTGTGTACCAGGTTGGCCTCCCTCTCTCCCTGTGAGGATGGAGAGTGATCCTCTGGCTCTGACAAAGCCTGTGTGGCCTCAGAAGCCTGGGAGTCGCATGATGAGTCATCCAAGCTGGGACTGCTGGACCTGGAAGACTCTGCAGAGGACAGTTGGGAAGAATGTTGCGACACAGCACTTGAGCCGCAGGATGCCGCACTACTGCTAAATCGCCCATTGGTGGGGTTGTTGGTGTTGTTGTTGAGCAAACTGGCGGCTGTTGATGGAACAGTGGGGATAGGGGCAGGAGGTGGAGGAGGGGGGAGGGAGTCAATTGGAGCAGTGGCGCCAGTGCTACTAACAGCAGGTGTAGAGGAGACCAGTACAGGAGATGGGGAAGAGGAAGTGGTGGGTTGGGCAGATGTGGAGACAGTTGAGGGGGTTGTTTCTAACCGTGCTATCTTCATATGAGGTGGCGGAGCTCCAAAGCTGCCCTCATCTTCAATGAAGCGCTTGGGGGTTTTGATGATGCGAAGGGAGACAGTGCTGACCACAGGCATGATGAACTGCCTGATGTTCTTTAGTTGGGTCTTCCTGATGCCAGCGTCAATGGCTCCTGCCCCACTACCCCCAATGGCTACAGCTCCTTTCTCCAGCCGCTTCTGCGCTCCTTTCTTAGCGCGCTGCAGCAGCTGTTTAGCAATAGTTGCATCAGTGCGTTTAGAAGAGGGGACAATCCTAACAGGCTTTCTATGGCGAGGGCTTTTTCTGAGGCCCACTGTCCTGCCTGGCTTGGAGGGAGATGGGGAGGCAGGTGGATTGGAAGAGTCCTGTTCCTCAGCACCATCCACATTTCTCAGCATGGGCTGCTGAGGAGTGTGTGGTTCCGTGCCTCTATCCCCCCCTCTGACCCTAAAGACCTTATGTTTCCCTTCCTCACACTCAATGGAGGTAGACAGCTGTGCAGCAGCAGCAGCAGCAGCAGCAGCAGCAGCTGCCGCCTCAGCTTTGAGCCGCTCAGCTGAGGGCGGTCGCCCGCGTCTGCGTCTGGGTACACCAGGCAAAGTCTTGAGCCGTGACTTGAGAGGGGCGAGTTTAGTTGCTCTCAGCCTCTTCAGGTTGGTAACTTTGGATTCACCCAGCCCGCCTTTGGGAATCTTTGCCTCTGTGTCATATGGCTGAGTAGAGCCCAGTGGCGTCCTCCTGGCGCCCTTTCTGTCCTCTGTGTCCATTCCCAACTCAGACCCAGCCTGCCTACTGTCCTCCCCTGCTGCATGGCTGCCTGCACTCCAAGCTTTCTTGCTACTTGAAGACGGGGGTCGACCTCTTCTCTTTTCCCCTGTGCCAGGTGGCCTCCCAGGCAGCCTTTTCACCTTCTCAGATGGTCTTTCTGGGCCCTCAGGTTTCGCCTGTGTGGGGGAGGGAAGGGAGAATGGGGAAGGTAGACTTGCAGCAGCTTTCTGGGCAGTCAGGGCCCGTGGGGGACGGCCTCTAGGCTTCTTCTCCTGTATGGGTGGGCCTACTGATAAAACTGGAGAACAAAACATAGGCCATTTAGTTAGCATGGAAGTGTTAGATATAGACAACTTTTACAAGCATAGGTATCTCGAGACAACAGGAAGGTCCCTGAAGAACCAGTAGGGAGTTACTGTAAAGTAACTTTACCTGAAGCGGTTGTTGAAGGGCTCTGTATTCTTTTCTGCTCAGCCACTGGTCCAAATCCTCCAAACGCTTCTTCCTACATTAAAAAAAGAACACTTATGAATGTTTTGTGACCATATAGTTTTTGTAATGCTAAAATTGAGGGAAGAAGCAATGTTGGTTAACAGGTCAAATCATCCATCATGGCACATAATTGTCAGTTGGCCTAGATGTGCAACACTTGAGTCATTTATTAAGTCAGGCTATAGGCTATGATGATGTCCTAAATCTCACTTTTGCCTGCTGGCTGACTCTGGCGCTCTCATGTTTCTCTGGCTTTTCAGATGACATGACGACAGTTGGAGAAAGCTCAAACCACAACAATCACTTTGAATTGAACAACCAAATATTACTCGGTGACTAACACGTTGTACTGCTTTTCTGCTCCCTGAGGATAGGAAAATGCAAAGGTGGTTGGTCATACAGTACGTAGACAGCTAGGAAGACATCCAGAGCAAAGACACACAAAAGAAAAAGAGGCATATATTCTATAACCATTAGAGCAGCCTTGTAAGTTTTTAATGATCATTACACATCTGAATACGCACTTTCAACTAGTGAGGCAAAAAAAAAGTGAAGTGTGGCTTGTAGAGCCAGACCAATATAACAGCAGGCCGATATTATCGGCCAATATTAGGCATTTTCCAAACTATTGTATCGGTATTTATATTTGCTGATAAATTATTTATTTTTTTATATTCATTTATCAGAATCATTCATGATGACAAATAAATGATTGTGATGAATGAATAATTCAAAAATTTAAATAAAACGGACGAAACACCCTTCAACCATGTTATGAGTGTTGGTGTTGCATAGTTTGTCCACCAGGGGGCGCTCTACAGCATTCCTGTTGGCAACACTTTTTTTGTTATTGTTTTTCTTTGTCTTTTTTTTGTTTTTTGAAAGGACTTTAAGTTTCATATCTTAAATTTGTTTTTTGATACATTTTATTTATCAGAACTTTTATATATTTTGATGTTCCCCTGTTCTGTTGTGACAATTAAACTATTATTTTAAACTGCATTATATTATTTTAGTGAGAACTCATAAATAACTACAAATCTAATCTTTGTGTTTTATTCAAACATTGTCCGATATATCAGATTTTTAAAACCCCAAAATATTTGTATTGTATTGGCATTAAAAATCCTTTATCGGTCGGGCTCTAGTGGCTTGAGGGTGGCATCAGAGGAAAGGCAATGCTGTTGTCTAAATGTAAAGGGTTAATCCTATGTACTCACTATCCCAGATGGAGCTTATCAGACTCAGCTGTACATTCTCAGCTTTGGTTAAACTTTCATCAGTTTCAGCTTTGACAGCCTCAGAAGTACTGTGCTTTTGATAAAAGTCTACTGTTGGATGTTGACACCCATTTTAAGCATCTAACATATTAGCATGTATGTATGTTAGCATCTATGTTAATTTGCAAACATTACCCTTCACTTGTTTGCATAATAATAAGTTGGCATTACCATGTTATACGACATGCTTCCCATGTTACCATGTAATGAATAATCTCCAAGAAAGCTGAGGCTGACAGGACATTGTTCATTAGTTTGAGTTTTTCTAAACTGAAGAACACGTTTGGCTGATTAGTTACGTTAAATTAAAGAACATCTCCAAAGACATTAGGAGTCATCCTATATAACAAATTTGATCCAGTTTATTCGTCAAGCAATTGGCAATATATTGTACTTTATTTTGACATTTGTTGTCTCAAAAGATAAACTAGTTTAAACTTTTCACTCCACCACATTGAAAACACGACTGTGTCACATGTGCCAGAAGAACATGTGTTATTACTTTAGAACAAGTGCAAGAAAACATATTGAAGTAACACCAACAAAGACTCATCACCCATCTATCTGGCACTGGGTCTAATGATGTGTCAAAAAGCACATACAAAACATAACCTGGCAGATTAAACAAGCTGTAATAACTTGTCAATTTCTTTCACAACAAAACATACATACATGCCAGAAAGAAATTAAGCAAACATCACAAATCTCATTTGATATTTCAGATACTGATCCACTGACTTAAGTGTCAATCTTCTCTTTCTTTTTAATTTCAATGGTGGTGGTTCAAGAAATGATGGATGCAACTGTAAATGTGATATGTCCTGGTGTACATCATCAATCCTTTCTCTGATGCCTCAGTGAAGCCTTGAGATGTGTAACAAAGAAATCATTGGAGGGTAATTAACATCTGACATCTTCCTCAGTATCCTGATCTGAGCCACTTACTTCTTGCAATCAGTGTGTGTGTTTAAGAGTAGAGGTGAGCATGTCATTTCATAATGTTTATTTATAGCAGCGTGTGGGGATGCAGTTAAGGTCTCGTTGGCCCAGTTTGTAGAGCAGCTGCTATCCAAGTGTAGTCAATGCAAGTGTGTGCACATGCAAACTGATTTGCACCACCTTAGAGTTACACATATTGGAATATGACTGAGACATAAATGTGTCTGAATCATGCACACTGAGGAATCTAACTAAAAATAAATATTTAAACCACTAATGACTGCTACAAAACTGTCTCTTTCATCTGTTCTACATATAAATAAACAGCAATAACAGATAGTCAATCATGCTGTTTATCCTGGCAGTCAATACTGATTTGAACATCCTCCACTCCTTATCTCCTTACATTTCTCTCTCCACTTTCAGTCTCTCTCCTCTTTCCCTCTTCCCACAATAACACCAGCATCCTCTCCTCTCTGAGCAAGCTGCTGCTCTTGGTTGGTGTTGTTGCAGAGCGAAGGGGGGCGGAGTACTAACGGCCGGATCTGACTCGCTGTAATAGTGCGAGTAGCAGTCAATGACATCACAGCGCCACAGAGCAGACTGCACAGGTTCATGTACACTCACATGTACTGTACCTCCTGATTCTGTCAGCCACACATACACACGGTTACAGAAACACAATGACACACACCCTCTGCGCCCAAACTGCACAGCAAGCTCTAAACAACATAGGAGTGAAGATGCGGGGGAGGGGAGCAAAGGCTAGGCAAGCAAGCAAACACGAGTGAAAAAGGAGGATGGCTGTGGGAGGAGGAGGGTGAAGAGGAGAGGAAAAAAAAGACAAGGAAGCAGCATCTTGACCACATGCACCATCAACAACAGAGGGAGCGCAGTCGTCTCCTGGGAGCACTGAGGATGAAAGGGGTTTGGGGTTTAAACATGCTCACGCAGAAGCTTGCCAAAAACCAATCTAAACAAGCCTCCCACACACAAGAAGCCTTCCCTTTCCTCCCCCTTACTCATGTTCTCTGCCATGCTCCCAAACACATATTCAGTCACTCACTCATTGCTCGCTTGCTTGCTTCCTGCCCACTGGCTGCCGAGCACAGAGCAGCAGCGTGTGAGAGACAAGGCTCGCCGTGAGCTCAATAGTAGGGCAGGCACAGGGAGGTAACTTCAAGAAGTAAACAAACACTGTAGTAGACTAGCATGGTAAGGTTTGTGTACTGCGTTGCATTGCAACATGCAAGGGATAAAAAGGTTAATAGAAAGACCTGTGTTTCTCTTTTCTGATTCTCATTTCATCAGCTGAGGAGTGTACAAGAATGTTTTGAACACAACTGTTCAAGCTCTTTCTTATCTTTGCTGGCTTTTGCTGTCCATCTCACCATGAAGACCTGAGCAGGTTAACTTCCTGCTGGTCTGTCAGATCTCATGTAACTGATCAATGCATAAATTACTTGATATGAATCACTCAAAAATAGAGAAAGGGAAACCAATCTGACTCATTGTGGAAGCAACATAATTTTCAGGAGGTGCGAGGGACTGTCCCTGAAAGTTTTGAGACGGAAGTGAATTTAGTTTGAGGTATACGTCTCTATATCATTTTGACAGTGCTATGCACTCTGAGAAAGCGAACGGGACTTTTACTGTCTATAAAGACAACATTTAGAAGAAATCCAAATGGTTATTGACAAAGGGCTGTAGATTAGGTACACGTTTTCCAGGCAGGGTACAAACCAGGCTTTAACCTAGAAACGTTATTCCTTGCTTAACATTGGTTTTCTGAAATGCATCTTTATTTTAAACTACTCGATGAAGGAATCCCAGACTTAGATTGATTAAGATTAATTTTAATCTATGTTAGTTCTCAATAGTGAGAGTATGCACCCATCTCTAGCCTTCAGTTGCTCTAAAAAGCTGTAATGCATCACGAAAAGCCCATAACTTGGTGGAATTGGAGTAAAAGCAGACAGAATAACAGAAGCTGATAAAAGAACAAGTTTCTTTTTAAATCTTTATGATCCGACCATGTCTCCTAAAAAGTATCTTCATATACAGCTAATGCAATAGCTACTTACATTTTATGGCAGTAGTAAAAAAGTAATGGTGTGTAGGTTTGGAGGTGGATGTGCATACAAAGGCTGGACCTAGGTTAACTTCTGGTCTCAAAGTAAAAGCTAGTGCTAAAGTTTGTAAAATGTAACAAACTTTCTCTAAACTGACCCTTGGGATTTTGCTATATAAATAAAATTATGATTATTATTAGGGCGCCTGGATAGCTAAGTTGGTAGAGTGGGCGCTTACATATAGAGGTTTACTCCTCGACGCAGCGGGCGGGGTTTGACTCTGACCTGCAGCCCTTTGCTGCATGTCATTCCCCCTCTCTCTCCCCTTTCATGTCTTCAGCTGTCTTGTCAAATAAAGGCCTAAAAATGCCCAAAAACATATTGGAGTACTAGTTGCTAGAATATATATAAAATTAAATGTCAGCCTTCAACCCACTTCTGGCAACCCAACACTAAAATGTGCAAGATGTCTAGCTCTATTATCATTTAAGCTTTCTACATTATGGTAACATAAGATAATCTCACTGGTATTGTCAACCCACCCAATCACATTAAGAGCCAAAGAACTTAAAAACACTTTGAAATAATATTAAGTATGAACCGTAGTAAATAGGTTGAACACAAACATTGTATGGTCTTTTCAAGAAGCAGTTTGACAATACACAGCACTAATAAGTCAGTTACCCTATTTTGCAGCAAGCAAAAGGACAACTACCATCAAGATCGTATTGCAAAGACCAACCACTAACTGTGCAAACATAATCAGCAAACTGTCACACCGTCACAGTTGCTGTTTTTTTACTTATGATATTAATCGACTTATGTTGAATACTAGCTTTTAAAAACCCAGGAACGCCTAAAAAGGTATTACTTCACACAGGTGTTAAACTGAAATCCCTACCATATGATACCACCTGCATGCTGCCAGTGCTATCACATTGATGTGTTATAATTAGGGAAGCATGCATCAATTGCAAATTTCTCAGCCGATACCGATACCAAATTTTCATTTGTCCGATGACCAATGTCAATACCGATGACAATGTTTGTTTTCTTTTCTAAACAAATACATGTCATTAAAAATGTAACCATACTCATCACACTAACTTTGAATGAGCAGAAATTCAATCAAACAAATTTATAAACAGTTTGAGTTTCTCAGTTTTTTTTTAGTGGCACAAATGAATGCACCATTAGTTTAACAAGAGTACCTGAAAGTACCATGATATTTTTGCTTTGCTTTATTCGCACCAGTGTAGATGCCAACATAACTAACGTTTCTTTCAGTTATCAACCATGGCTGAAAAAAACACTATTGCTGCTTTCTACCTGTTGTGGACGTCCCAGATACGCCTGAAAACACAGCGCACACAGCTAGGTAAAATTCACCAGGAACTGCGTCTAGATGACTGCTGCTTCCAGCACTACTACGTGAGGCTGACTAGTGCCCAGTTCGATGATTTAAGCTAGGATCGGAGCCAGGATTTCCTGGATGACAACCAACTACAGGCGTTCTGTCTCAGCTGCGGCTCTACGGCAAGTGGCAGTTTCATAACTGGTGTGCCAAAATCAATATTCACTGTATCAAGCAAGTCACACATCAGCTGAATTAATTTGGTATTAATCTGGTACAGTGGTGTGAATCCTAAATAGACAGATTTTTTTGTGAATTAAAGGGCTTTCACACCTACCTTGTTTGATCCGGACTTTCCAGTTTGAACCAAAATTACAGGTGTGTAACCTCCCATGGACCAAGGTTCGGAAAATACTGCCGAAATTTGGTCCAACGAAAAGAGGTGGTCTTGGTACGGATCAAACTGAACCAGTTCAGTTTGTTTCTAGTGTGAAAGCATTTATTTGGAGGGTTCGGACTTTTGGACCAAATACCAGAAGTTCTGGCAAGCTATCGTTGTTATAAGAGAAGCTTTAAGGATCAGCTCAGTGCTTAGCGTGTATGTAATAGAGAGTGACGGGGAATGCGACATTTAATTAAGACATAAAGTGATAATCAAGTTCCATAAGTGGTTAAAAACGTCTCGTAGTCACATTGGAGCCCACTTCCATGTTTTGATGGGTTTTTTTTTAACCTGATGTGTAACCAAATACGCATCAACTGTACTCGAGACCACCTTTTCAAGTAGACTTGTACGGTATGCAGTGTTCAAACTAATCAAACAAGCTGGACTTTGGGTAGCCTAGTCAGACCCGAGCCAAGATCCCTGAATTCTTATTGCATTGCATTTATATTTTCACTGTGCAGCTGCGCCCTGCTCCGCAGTGAAAGCTCAACCGGAGAGGCCAGAGATCAAAGTAAGCACTCTGCAGATATTGAGCGTCATTGACCAATATATTTTCTTGAAAAATATGCAGTGTAATTGGTGACACCTATGTTGTCACAAGTTTATTAACCGGTGGGAAAATTTCCTCCCTGGGGCATCCCTACTGTATACCCTGGTGAAATGTCACGGAGGTATGATGGAGGTATAAAAATACCCATCAAATGTCAACACAGGGAGTCTACAAATCTAAGCAAACGTTTTTTATAAGTCTATGATAAACATCTCTTCCACTGTAATCATACTGTACAACTATTCCCTTCCCAAAGTATACTTACTCATTTCCCAGGTAAAGCAAAGGAAGCTACATTTCAACAAAAGTAAACTATGAGATCATGAATATTTCCCTCTGGTTTAAACCTTTACTAGCTGCCTCAGCCACGTCTCCTTTAATTCCCAGCTTGGGTTTCCCTTCACCCAGATACTGCTTGATGATACCGATTTGTAATAGGTCTGAATTCATGCTGCTTTGTCAGGTCTGTCTGCAACACAACACGCAAACATCTTTTAAAATGTTTTTTTCGTTTTCTGAATGGGGTTTGGATTGATCCGGGCTATGCAAGAGAAGCAATATGTGCAATATACAGTATGTCATCACATTTGTCATCTAAAGTTTAAAGTCAGAAGTTAACCACTTTGAGACAACAAAACATCAGAACAAGCAATGAAGACAAAAAACAGGTCAGGAATGTGGCTCAGACTGAGGGGAGGGATGTGTTAAGTTTTCAGGTTGGGACCCCATCAGTCAGTTTGATGTTAAAGAACAAATCTTAAGACGTCATTTCTCCCTACTACTTTGGACATATTCCAGGAAGCTTCATCTTGGTGTACTGATGCCTCATCCTTTCCTGGAATGTAAATTGGTGATGATTTCATACTCCTATATGCACCTAGGATGACACATCTCTTAAAAAAGGCAAAAGGGAAAATCCCAGAATTACTCTAACAGATACAACAAAGTATACAAAGTAGCAAATCTGAGGAATACTAAAGGGCATTTATTCAAGATCCAGTTTTAGTCACTGATTAGAACATCTTGTTTCCTCCACCAGAGTGAATTACACAGTGGCACTGCTTTGTGACCCCTGTCAGCCCCAAGCAAAAGGTGGACATTTGTTTTTTCAAGTGTCCCAACACTAAGTGCAACGGTTTCACATTTGCTCGAAAGCACAGCACACAGACCAAAACAAACACTTTCCTGGACTAGATGACTCCTCTTCCTCCCTCTCACACGTAAAGAAACTAGGAAAGTCAACGGACAAAGACAAACAAACTGATTGGCACGTGCGCACAGTGTCTCTCTATCTCGCTCACACACACACACACAAACACACACACACACACACACACACACACACAAAGAGTAAGGAAGACAACACAATTGCTGCCTTTCTCCCAGTCAGGCTAGTCCTAAGCATTCTGCTGTAGCAGAATAAAGCCATGGATGGGAGGGTCTGTGACTAATTCTCCTCCCAGTGTTGTCCCGTTGGAAGGAGGGGGGTCGCCCCTCACTCTTTGATATCCCTGCCTGTGCTCTTTCAGCCGCCCGCACTTTGTGAGAGCTAGAATAGAAGCAGACACAAAGCTTCCTGCTCCAATCCACACGCTGTCTCGGGGATGGGTAAGCGGGTGGGGGGAAAAGATGGGAGGGGGGGATGTCTGCCATTTAAATAGGCCAAACACCTGCTGGACTGAAGCCCCTTCCACTCAAACACACTTTTTCTCTCAAATCAGTGAGCCAAAGAGACATTTGGGTTGATACATCTATTCAGCTGCACTTTTGTATGAATGATTAAACATTGGTAATGTGAGTGGAATGGATGCAGCAGAAGGCAAAATATAATGGACCAAGAACAAAAAGGGAAAATTATGATGACAAAGTATGATTAGGTGGAGAGTGAGGTTGGGGTTGAGGTTTTGAGGGGGATAAGGTCACACATTTACATTCACTCAGCACCAAAATAACCAACTGAAATTTGGCCCCAATCAAGAAACTGAATTCCCTACAACATACAAAAGCTAACATATGCCTTCATTTGGACAGCAACAGCTGACAAGCAACCTTTTGAGCCACCCCAATAGGCTTAGTAATCCATTCCAAAGTGGCAGCTGTCAGAAGAAAAGTTGCTCTGCCTCTCAGACTGGGTTGTGTTTGTCTGAAGTGGATTTGGGTCTTTCTGCCTGGATGGAGGAAGGAGGGGTAGCCAAGTGTCCGGCTGGCGCTCTGTTCAGGGTCGCCCTGTGAGCTCAGCAGGCTGCAGTGAGCCTGAACAATCCTGCCCGGTCTGGCCAGACAGGCACTACACAGCCTCACAATGAAATCACCATGCTGTGTCCGCAACTTCCATAGGCTTCAGGTTCCATGGGGATTTAATGGTACAGTCTGTCTCCACACATCCCAAAAACTGCTATACTCTCATTCCCTGGAGCAGGGGAAGGCAGGACTCCTAATGACTTAAAAAGCCATTGCCTATAAAGATTATGTTTCACATAACATTTATGTTTCTCTGAAATATCATAAAGCTTTGACTTTAAAACCAATGTACGTAATAATCAAGGAAAACACTATGCATTATCTGAAATTCAGATTCAAGTTGCACATCCTAAATACTGTTATACCCATTGTCAGTATTTCAAAGCAGGGTTGGGAGGGACTTAAAAAGCCATTGGAACTCAAAATTGACATTTCAAATCAAATTTGTGTTTCTCTAAAGAACCATTCAGCATTGATTGAAAGTAGAAAATGTACTATATAATCAATGAAATCCCCATGCTGTGTCCACACCTTGCATAAAATTCAAGTTTAATTGGGGTTTAATGGTCCAGTCTGTCTACACACATCCAAAACACTGCTAAAATTGTAAGTCTTTAGGAGCAAGGGGCTATAACGAGAGTTATTATTATCATCTCCAAATCATGATAGGCATGTTAAAATCCAAGCATATTTTCAAGTTCAGAATTACAAAACATGCCTAAACTACCTAACTAGTATGTATGCATACTGCTGTGCGTGCTTCAACCAAATAAGTAGTCTGACTTTGGAGCCATGGAGTTGGTGGTAAACATCCCCACACAGTGTACTCCCACTGCAATGAACGCATGCTGCTCATCATGAAGAAGGAAGATGGTAGTTCGCTAAGGCGAACACACCCCCACATCACACGGTCCGTCAAGGGGCTCGTTGTTATTGTAGCAAGCCCTGCGTGCACACTGTCACTAGCAAGTCTCATTTCTCTGATAAAAAACGAAGCGAAATGACAAACTAAACCTTGCCAATATACTCTTATTGGCACTTCAACACTGAAGAGAGACTCATTTTGAATACGTGGCTGTGTATCGGACCGCATCTTCAAGCATTATAAAACCGATATTACTTTGGTAATAGCTCCGTACTGGCCGTGTAGAGAAGGGGAAAACATGTCCACCTCCCATTTTCCTATGCATCAGCAATAGCCCCGACGGCTAGCGTGGCGTAGGTACTGCGTAGCATGGTAGCTGTCCTAGCTTAACACCAAACAGCAATGGTAATGATTTAGCTTTGTGTATAAGCTCTGCCAACTTTAGCTGCGGTGCTTTAGCCCGCAACGTAGTAATATCGTGGCCGAAGGTAAACACAGCAATCTCCCGTGCAAACCTGCAACTTCAACACCGCTTATGACAGGATGATAATGATGTAGTTTCAGCTGTGATATGTAGACAGCTAGCCTGCAAGCTAACCAATCAGCTATGTTAGCCAAGTCTCGCTGGAAAGGTTGACACCTGCAAACAGCCAGAGCTCATGAGCTCATGTTGCAAATACTAAGCTATTTAATTGGTAGCGATAATCTAATAGAAACCTGTAAGTAAGTTAAGTGAAAAATGAACAGTCCTTTCTCGGATACGTTGCAGACAGACGCTAAGTTTATGTTAGCTTGTTACAAACCAAAATTGTGTACTCTCGCCTCCTTCAAGTTGACATGTCTTGTTTTCAAACACATTAGCTACACTATACTATCTTGACGGTCCCATGCTGTTACACAACGATGAGACGTCGCAATAAACTCAGATGTTCAAATCATATTTTACTGTGAGAAATTCATATTAATGCTAATACGGGATGATAACTTTTACTGTTTTGATCTACATGAATTATAAGGTCCAGCCCTGAAGGCTTCACGTCAGGCTAATGTCAAGTAGCTAACCAGCTAGTAAACCACGGCTTAGTTACACAATGTAATGTTACGTTAGTCACCAAATGTGCCAGTATATATGTTAACAATAGTGTGTGTAATTAGCAAGATAACACCAGAATTTCTCCACAGTGTTTTAACGTTAGCACCAGTTCATCCAAACTATGTGGATGTAACGTGAGCCTGTCCTCACTCACCACTGAGGTGAAGAAAACTTTCTTTCCAGTAGAGACCATAAATCGGATAACCATTTGGTGTTTGTGTTGTTTGTAACTAAAGTGAACGTTATAACACGTTTCTGTGGAGTTTAAGGCCACACTACCAACTCAAAGTTAACTGAGCATCCTGGAAATGACAAGTTTCCTTACAGCCAGACTTCACGTGAGGAGGAGGAAAAGATGGTCAACGTAATAGCTCTTCATCTCAAATGTAAGAAACGGCTCTCAGTGCTCTGCAGTTCTCTAACCGATGCTCCCGGGTTACCATCGGGCTCCTGTCCTGTGCTTACCTCCCCGCTGCTCGAGTCACTCGATTCCCCCAAAACATCCCGAAATTTCTGCAGGTTGCTCCCGATAACCGAAGAGACCTGTAGTGCAGCATCAAATCCTGGTCCGAGCCCAGCTGCGTTAGGGTGGGCTCCCGAGACTCTCCGCAAAGAGGCAGTAACCCTAATTCGGCCCGCTCTCCTCCCGGTACCGGAGTTGCAGCTCCCTCCGGGCCGAGCGGGGAACCGCCACCGACAGCTGTGCGCCATTTTACACTCTCTGCCTGTCTGCCCTGCGATCAGAGATACCTCGGTGGGCGGAACCCTAACCCAGCACTCCACATAAACAACCTCTACCACAACGCTCTGCTCTCACTGGCCGACACGTCGTTATGCAGGTTGCGGGGCGGAACTGAAGAAACCCCGACAATGCATTTTCTCAGCGGCCCTATTCAGACTCTGCATGGCTGAATCCAAATCAGGTTCAGGGGCTTTGCCCGGGAAAGAAGCCTCGCACTTGAATCACAAGGAAGGACAATACCGTTAGTTTGCGGTGCAGTTAACGTTACCTAAACAAGGAGAGTGATAATGTTTTTATAAGCTGCAGGCAAACTCTTAGATAACGCAATACAAACAACTGACTGAAAAAGCAATATTTGATGCTGCATATTGTAATAATTACCTGCATTTATGTATTAAGGCAGGGGCGATGCAGTGAATTTAGCACCCCATGGAAGCACATTGCTCTGCTGCCCCACTCCCAACAACACCACTCATACTAACCACTTTTTACACGAGAAACTGTCTTTTTTTTAAAATTTGTGAAATTGCATAGAGCTGAAGAAGGTGTACCCTGGGCCTGGTCACCAGGCACTCGCCTGCAAGCTCTCCAGGTAGGGCTTTGAGACAAGACCTCAGCTTCTGATACAGATCACTCAGAAAGTTGCAAAACCTTAAAGGCTTTTGAATCACTTTTATTCTGGCATCTCACTCGGGGTGGGTGGATCAATATCCAAAGTAGGCTAGGCCCACTGATACTCCCTAACACTTCATCTTGTTTTGAGAATCAATAGCATGGAGGCAGGAAAATAGAAGTTATTTGGGGTTATTTCACATGCATTTGTCAAAGTAATTAACAGTAATTAACCATTAACTACAAAAGACAATTTAGTTGGGCTACCACCAAGCACATGCAAATGGTACATGTAAACTAAAGTTTAATTATATGTAATAAATACAACCATGATTATAACCATGAACATGTCAAAATAGTCAATTCATATATGATTATGAAAAGGTATTTAGTGCAATGGAAAAGTAAGAACGAAAAGACTACACAATCCAATAACAGTTGTGTAGTTCCATCTGAAAAGGTTTCTCAATACTCATGAAACAACTTGTTAAAATAAACATTCTAATGTTAACTAGATGTGCAAGTTACAACCAGGAACAGCTCCATGCACAGTGACGGCGAGACTGAAAGTAGCTGATGGCATGCCACTAGTGATACAATGGCATAAGCCAATCCTATAAACCTCCACGTCATGGAACATTGACCAGGAATATGTATGGCATGTTATTATGCACCATAAAGAGGCTACTTTAAACGAGTAAAAGGTTGCTATCAATTTGGCAAAAGCACAGGGCATAAGAAACAACGGTGGATAAACTAACAATAGCCATGTTAGCTAAGACTAACATGGTATGAACTTTGGGTACATCGTCCAAGTGTATATTAAACAACTTAGTGGCCTACCGCTTGGGCCTACCACTTTCAAGCGGAACCTGCCGTTAGGAAGTGGAACGTGCCGGTGGAACACGTGTGGCATACCACAGAACTGAGGGGCATAAATCCACCAATGGATCAATTTGTGCTGGTATACCCTTGCTCTAAATTTCACACATAGTTGCTGAGCTTGCCTGACATAATGACATCATTACTATACAAGCTGTTTGGAAATGACTTGGAGACATAATATAGCCCTCAAAACTGATATTTTTTAAGTGTGCTACACAAACCTAAGACAGTTGATATTATTAAAGGAGGATCAAATATTCTGACATCGTCCTTTAGACAAAATATTTACCTTAACTTAGGGGTGGGGGGGGAAATGGTGAACAGCATAGTATCGCAATATATTCTGTGGCAATACTGTATTGCAAAACAGACGCCAAGTATCAATTTATTATTATATATGTGTTGGTCAGTTTGTCTGCTTGCCAAATCCATTTTGCAGCAACAAAATTGAAGTGAGATGAACAAACAGAAATGTATCTTATCAGATAAAACAGTTCCCTTTTGGGGACATAATTTGAAATTGGGAACAATTTGAAGTTGGAAAAAAAGGTAACACACTGCAACGCATTGCAATATGTTTAAGAATTGCAACAACATTTTATCAAGACACCCTCTTTTTCTATTTGTTATCCATATCCAAAAACACTAATTTTAAAAGTATGTTGCGTCGGACCGAACTAGTCATATTTTTGAAAGAGAAAATAGCAATGTCTTATATAACGCACATTAGTTTTATTTTTTAATCATACTGTACATCCAAAATAAACATTTTATAATCACAATTAAAAACAAAAATATTGCATCATAATTTAACCCATGTAATCATTCCGGTGGTAGTCAACAAACAGTATGAGGGCATGCCAACAAACACATAATCTTTCTCTTACATTTTGTCATTTTACACAACCACACTTGATTTTGAATTAAAACTCTTTAATTCAAAAAGCTACTCAAAAACAGATCATCTTTTTCAGATCTTCTTTCTTTTATATTCTACCCACAGCTCCCTGTATGCACTAAAGAAACAAACTCACCATTTCGTCTCTTAAGAGTATGAAACAAGTCAGAACCTCATTCGCTGACATTTACTGCAAGGCTCTTGGTGTCAGGCACCGATTCTATTGATCATTTGTTTGCCCACGTGTTTATTTACTATGCTTGCACACAAACAACAAAATCTGATTAAAATGCTAGCTCAGCATACGTCAGTTAATCTGGTGAATGTTAATTCAAAAGGATGAGAAGGATTATTATACACATTGCCGGTCAAACATTAGTGAACACCCTATATTCTGGCAAAAAAAAAAATATTGTTCAATCACAAGAAATTTGGTCATTGTAAAGAACTTATAATTAAACAAAATTAGAGGTTGATAGGATTAAATTGAGAAAAAAATTGTGATTTTTAATGTTATTGGAAATAAATTGCCGGAATACATTTTGGTGATGAAGATGAACCAAACAAATCAGGAAATGTTCAGACTTGCTGTCTCTACATTTTTATGAAAGCTTGACATTGTAGATATATTGTAAATTATGGTTCAGCAAATGCATGGCTTATTTTTCATGTTAGGTGGACAGTTAAGGAGAAATTTGATAATATTTCAGCCACCATGTTTTTTCCAGTATGAACAATCAAAATTTAAAAATTGAAAGCAGTGTTTTGATGGCATCGTCTTGCCTTTTTGGGCCAGAAGCAGTCAATTTTTGGTCATGATCATTGCTTTCAGTTTCTTAAAGGGCCACTTCACAGATTTGACACATTGGTCAGTTTACTTGTCATGATACATTACGTCATCTGTAGCTCTAAGGGGAGAGTTCTAAAATCTGAGACAATATTTAATTTATAATTAAAATTGCATTGCTTGATTAAAAGGCAGGTGCAAAGAAGATGCAAAGACACTTATCTATATATGTTAAAATACAAAAAAAGTCTACACAGTATGGTTTTGTGCTTTTGTGTCTTATTACAATGAACAATATTTTGAACATATCCAAGTAAATCTAGATTATTTCTACTAAAATAAAAGTCACACACAATTAAATTCAGTTTTACCTGTGCCTTGCTTTTAATTCCTAATTTTATTTACAATGCTGCATGAGTTAATCCCAAAGTGCTGAAATGTAGGGTGTTCAAGAACTTCAAACGGCAATGCATAATGAATTCGTCATTAAGGTGAAATCAATATGAAATCATAAAAAATTCCATCCATTTTCTGCCTTGAGAGTTCCCAAAAATACTTACCTTGCAGTATAAAATCTGGTAAGGGCCAGGTGGTCAGTCAGGAGTTCATACAGTACATTCAACAAGTCCTGTTGAAACAGATGATTCTGGCCACAGTTCCTATTGTAATAATAACTAATTAATACACAGTATGCTGGGGGAGAGGAACCAGCGCTTGTACCACCCTACTTATGTTGTCATAGGGCATGATGGGAGTTGAACAGCTACTGTGTGGATTGGTATGGATTCTGAAGTTGTCACCAGCCAGTGGTCTACAGTTTGCCTGGACTGTTGTCACAGAGAGAATCCACTGAGCGTGAAGGCTGCATGTAAAGGCTAATGCAATGTTTGTCTGACCAGAGGAGTCAGAAGAAATCCACGGAGGCAAGCACACCATGGATTAGCCAAAAAGCAGAGGAGCACGCGAGATGTGAGCCGGGAAAGAAAACAGGGATGCAGTCATTGTTTATAACAGCGAGGGAACACGGCTAGCCACTGGGTTCCAGCTGCAGCCTCTCCTGCTTATGCTTATCCAGCCACAGTAAGATCTGCTGTTTGAGTTCCTCGTTTGGCCTGATCTGGTCCATGGTTAGAGGACTGCGGTTGAAAGGGTCTGTCTGGTCACTGCGAGGAGGACATAATTAATAAATCGTTACTTATTTGACTCCTGCACACCAAGATTTTTGGTATACATAATAGCGTTTCATCAAATTACATTAAATTCACATTTCCCAACTTCTCTGCTTACAAAAAGGACAAATAATGACAATGATTTTAGAAGAGGTTCTTTGTAGAAAGTAACAAACCTGAGGAGATGCCTTGCTATAGTTGAGCGGTCCACTGTGACATTTGAGGAAGGGAGAAGAACAGGATCGAGCATCAGAGTAGACATGATGGGATCCAAGAACTCATCTGGGGCATCTGCATACGTCTCCTCTTCCTGCTGCTGTCTATCTGCATGGGACTAAAACAGAGGCACAATGACTAAAACGGTTTCAGTGTTTCCACCTGCACAGTAAACACTGCACAGGTTTATAAAAAAAACAAATATTTGCATTGTGTATATTCTAGTCTAGTGTTATCTTGCTAGCCGTTTCCAAGTCAAATGATACCTTTATTTTATCAGCAATGAGTTCAAAAGCCACAATCATGTCCCCAGGCTTGTTTATCTTCTTCAGTACCCGAACTGTTTGAGAGAAGAGGGTAGGAGAGTAGGATCGTCCATCCTTTGGGACAGTAGCACAGAAATTCTCCTCATCACTGCCAAAGACAGAAACAAACTTTTTTTTTCCAACTGGAAACCACAATAGTGATCGTATTCAGCTACGTGCCACTGTATTTCTTCTCCAGAGGATATGGCACCAATGAAATAACGCTAAATGCTTTTTTTGTTAGTTTATTTCATAATTCCACAAAGAGTTGTTAACAACGTACCCTAGATTCAGGTAGATGGTGCAGATGTCAGAAACAAGCTGCTGGGGCTTGAAGTCAAACTCACTGAAGTCTTTGACTTTAAGGGCACCCATCTTAGGACCCACCAGGTGCTGCAGGAAGTAATTCAGCATGGAGATTATTCTCTCAGCCAGGAAGGGGTGCACAAAGATCCCCTTGATCTCTGGGAATGAGGAAAATGATAAAAGAGAAACACACATGAGACGGATGAAGACAAACGTTTAATTGGTAAATCGATATCAAGAATTGAATCTTTTCTGCCTCACCTGAGGTGAGGAAGGCCAGTGTGCCGATGGTCTCATTAGACATGATGTTGTGGAAGCGTCCCAGCTGTCCAAACATCTGCAGGCTTGACTCCTTCTCTCTTCGAGCATCGGGGGCCAGGCCTTCCCACTCCCCTCGATCCCGCTCCAACTGCAGAACCTTGATTTTACTCAGGTACTACAAGATAAAATGTTCACTTTAATTTTTTTTGTTGGGCTAATAACAAAACAAACTACAAAAAAACACAGCTAAAATAATAAACAAATTATTAGTCATGACGATTTAAATCAATTAGCATTTTTAAGAAACAAGTTTGTGTCTCCATAGTCGACCAAAGCTGGGCAAGATTCCCTCCTTGTGCAGTGGTTTCCCTCGCTTTGTGGAAGACTTAGGCACACATGTTTGGCGGGGGGTTGTGGGGTCCTCCCTCAAGAAAATGTTAAGTTTCTCAATTAAAAGAAATGCAATTTGATATAATTTTGAACCATTAATATTACCACATCTGTGTCTAAAATGTTGGAAAAGCTAGAGCAGAAAATAAATAAATAAATAACACTTAAAATGCTTGAAGACAAAACTGGATGAGGATGTCCACTTGGGACCAAGTACAATCATTAGATCTGAATGACTCGGGTGCTGCACCTAAGCCTTATGATTGTAGGGAAAACGCAGTTGTGTGCAATATTTTGTAATTTGTGCTTATGCAAAGCCATTCTTTAACACTAATTAAATTAAATACATTAAATACATTGTTTTATTTTTTATTTATTATTTAGCTTATTTGCTAAAATTGTTGTAAAGTTTGCATGCATCTTACCTGAATAGCCTCATCCAGTAGGAAGATGGCATCATTCATCAGTAAGTTGAGGAACCTGAGAAACAGAGGGGGATTCATGGCCTCCAGGTTCTCAGATGCATAATGCGCCAAATGCTGAAACAAGAGATGTCAGACTAGATGAAGAGCACATTGGAATCGATCTGCTTAATAATCTACAGTTTCCCAATATTATCACCTGGTAAACCATGCATGTCTGTTTTTACCCTCATTCACTTTCTTGCCTTAACCCTTATGGCTATTGTGGGTCCCAAATGGCCAATGCCTATCTCAGCATGCATTGAGTGAAATAAAATTTAACATCCTGGATAGTTAATCAGTCCATCGCACGGCGTTTTCTTTCCTCTCCCAATCCTCCCTACTACTCCTCTCACAATAGAAAGCAGTTTGAATGAGATGTGGTGAGAGCGAGGAAAAACAGAGGCCTTCTGGAGGAGTTTATTTGCTGCTCACCAAAAATCAATGTCTGCTATTGATGAAGTTGCCCGATCATAAACTTCGTAATACACCGTATAGCCAATTAAGATTTTTATGTACTGTACATTCACCACAAAATATAAAAAGCCCCTTCCCCACTTTGGGCGCCCTTGCTCAGACCACACCCATCTTCGAACTCAGCCTTTGTTTTGATCTCAACTACACACCTGTAAAGGTCTGTAAATGCATCTTGCAAGGTTGTGACAATTGCAGTGACAAAATCTGTCCACAGACAGAGACCACATTCACAAGGTGAAAACAGTTGCGCGGTCATGGCTAATAGCTAAACCTGTGAGCCTTATATCATTTTAAGTTGGAGGCAAATATACTTAAATTAAATTCTATTTTAAATTTTTCATTTATTTATTTTTTAAGTTTAAGTTTTTACTAGTATCTTAAATTTTGTTTATTATTTTAATAGTTTACTCTGATGAAAAATGTTATTACCTTGACACTCTCTCTGTAGTTATCTTTACCCCACATGTACTTGAGAATGGGATACATGGGTCTTCTATAGTTGAATTTCTGTTCAAACTGATGGGGATCACCTGGGAAAAAAAGATGAAAACTAAATAAAATCAAACATTGCTTTAACGTTGCTCTCCTTATCTTGATGATTATCTTAAACACATACTTAACAAACAAAACTCATCACCAGAAAAAGACCCCAAATGATCCAAAGAGTCAGTTTATTTTATTTCTTATTGGGAATGTTGTTGTAATGTTTTAATCAAAGATGGCCTTTAATCAGGTTCTTTGTACTCTTTTCAAGTGTGCATACTTGTAACAGAATCTGTTACGCAATCTGAATGTGGCTACATCCAATACAGTTATATGCTTCCATCTACAACTGGCAGTACATATTTGTGAGGAATACAATACCTGTGAATTCAATGTCTACAAACACAGTGATGAGGGCCTCAGCCAGCTGAGGTGCATGTCTATAGGAGCAGAAGACTCTCTCTCGCTGGAACACGTTTGGCTGAGCGGCACCAGGAGCTACCGGCTCCATGTGGGGCATCACCGCCTCTAAGACCTCTGCAAGCTTTGCTCTTAAATGAGGGTTCTTCATCCTGTTGTAGAAACAGAACAGGAGAGATTGAAAAAAACATTTGCACCATTCAAGCTCTCTTGGGCCTCACAATTTTTCCTTTCATCCAACCACTGACATGATAGATTAAGTCATGTACCTCTCTACATTACCCATGAAGACAGTGATGAAGTTAAGAATCTGCTCCAGACTTTCCGCAGAAGTCTCCAAAACATCGTCTGCGAATCGGCGCAGGAAGATGAAAAAATCTCCCAAGTTCTCTGCAAAAAACTCTGACAAACAAAAGGCACTCTTAAGTTAGGACTATCATATGAATGAATGTTCAGCATGAATGAATAATTGTACTACAAGTGACTAACCACCAACCCACAATTAAGAGAAATTACAGTTCCAACTCCCCTAAACCCCTTGGTTCAGTCTGACAATCAAAGATAAAGTTTCGCTTTTTGTTCCACGGTATTTGTAATGTAGAAGAAGATGTGACCTACCTGGTACATAGCAGAGCACAGTATTCTGTAGGGAGGGCAGGGGGAAACTGAGTGCTACATGTTCGGGGCCCTGGTTCCCCAAACCAAACTGAACCAGCAGAGCAGCTGTAGAAGCTTGAAGGTTAAGGCAGCATTGCAGCATTGCAGGCTGCGTGGTGGCAGCTTTGGTTGACAGGTAAACAATCATCAGACGCTCAAACTGCTCCAGGAGCTGCTCCGACATTGGGTTGCCCGTTCGCTGGGCCTCCTGCCACGTCACCTGGAGCCGGTGAAGAGACTGGTTCATCTTCACCATCTGCTCGTGGAGTCTGAGTCACAGGTGCATGGACACCGATAGATAAAGACAATACTGGTTAATGCTGACATATGGTGTGAACATAAAGGACATACAGTACACTACATTTCTGCAGGATCTGTGAAACAGAACTTTTTAACTTCTTAATGGAAGATGTGTTGGTGCTTGTTCAAAGTTATGTACCTGTGGAAGCCAAGATGCAGGGTGAGTTGTGTGAGGACGAGGTTTTCAGTCAGCAGGCTGTAGGACTGTGCAGACTCCACCGGCTGCTGAGGGGGCACAGGGATGAGACAGGTTTCCTTGTCGAGACCTGGTATAAGACATTGGGGATAATTTAGGCATTACATGTAATGTATATTCTTAGAAGATCCTACTGCTATTAAAAGAACTGCTATTAAAAATGTACTGAAGCACAGCAGAGCTGCTGCCACTAACACTGATTCATAAAAATATTAAAACAATGTCTTTAAAATGGTAAAAAAGGAAGGTTATTTGACCATCATTTTCACATACCTGTTGCGTGCACATTACGATTGCGCCTCTCTTCTTCGCTCAGCTCTTTGAGGGTGCAATAGGTAGGGTTAAAGGTAAGCAGTTTGGCCGACCGCGGCCTGCAGAAGGGCTGGCACAGCTTCAGTAGTGCTGCACCCAAGTTTAAAAAGAATGCATCTGAAGCGTACATCTGGAAGAAGATCTCTGGCATCTGATTGGCCCATATCTTGGCCCGGCCAGCATTCGCCTGCAGACAGCTACCCAACCATGTGAGCAGCAAGTGGCGTGTCTCATCAGACCGCTGGAGCAAGTTTTTCAAGATCTGGTGCAGCTTGTCATGAAACTGACTCATAAACTGCAACACAACAGGAGTAAACATCATAGGCCTGAGACATTCAATTAATGTTTATTTTTCAACAACAACAAAAAGGCAAGCAAAACAGCAACATCAAACTAAAGAGAATCTGTTTACCTGGTGGATGTTGGCCTCTTGGACCTTTGTCTCCTGGGCGCTGGAGCGGGAGGGGTTCAGAAAGTAGCCATGTCCCTCCACCACACCTGGAGTTTTCAACAAGCAGGAGATACTCAACACTGCTCCCAACAAGGTCTTCTGGTACTGCAAACCATTGGCTGGGTCTTTAGGCTGAATGTGTTCCACCAATACCTAGGATAGGGGTGGTGGTGGTGGTGGGGGGGGGGGGGGGGGGGGGGGGGGGGGGGGGGGGGGGGGGGGGGGGGGGGAACTGTTAGACCAATTTGAAAAATTGGGAGCACTAAAACAAAAAAAAAACATGAAAAGTTTAGGTGTAGTACTGTGAAATATTATGCCAGTATTGTATACCTGACTATGTGATTACTGTATATTATCGTAAATTACTTATTGGAAGCTGGCACTGAAATTAACAGTTTGTTAACAATTTACGATAACATTTGCAAACATCCCTGTGTGTCTCCTGACCTTTGCAATATCTTTATGGTGGCTGAAATAGAGTAGCACATCCAAGTAGGAGTAGAGGACAGGCTTGCACAGATCCAAGTCTTTGACGCGTCCCTGGAAAATATCAAACACTGGTACTATCACCTCCTCGAATGTACGCACCTCCTGGTCGGAGAGCAGGCCAGCAATGGCCTCCTCCACAAACTCAACCACCTCCTCTGGCTCTGAAACACAGCGACTTTGTAAAAAACTAAGAAGACAAAACTTAAAGCAAAGCTTTTCAAAGACAACAAGAGAAATAAGTCAAAGACACAAGAAAAAAAAAAACAGTCCTGAACCTACGTGCTCTATTGAAACCTTCCAGCAGCAGGTCTAGAAGCTGTTCGTAGATATTCTGGCTGATGTAGATCTCTGGGGTGAGCAGAACCGTCCGTGTGTTGGAAACTGTTAGGTTTTTACAGCTAACAGCAAACGACAGTAACTTATCCGGTACCTTCGTCACCTAATGCACAGATAATCAAGTCACTGAATTATGGAAGAGCATGGGTTATTTTTAGGTTCCAATTACCGAAAATAGTCTATTAAAAGCTGGTAATCTCTGAAAATAGTGCTATAATTTAACAACAAGTTGGTAAAAACTGGCACCTCCTCTTTGGCCCTCTGGTAACAAGCAAAGAGGTAAGGGATGGCACACTTCTCTCCTGCATCACGGTCAGCAGACAGGTTAACAGCGCTGCATGACGTCATGTAGATGAGGTGGTTTCCTGGCTCGAGTACCAGCAGACGGTTAAACAGAGCCTGGAGGACACAAATCAGACCGTGTACAACTTTTTGTACATTTGCTCACTCACCCATACATTTTCTAAGCACCTGAAAAGATACAAACTCATATGTCAAGCGATACCTTACATTTCTGTATCAATTTCTTACATAATGAATCCAACATGTCTCTCTTTCTTCGGTCTGACGGAGGGTTGCCTTGGTGTTGCTTTAAGGTTGCCATTTCCTCACCAGTTATACCAAACATTTAGTGGTTTATTGAGATGAGGGAAACAGGACATGGGAAGAATAGAGTGATAAGATTAAAAAAAAAAAAACATGACATCTGACCTGTTCTATGTTGTCCATGTCCAGCCAGTCCTGTCCATCCAGATCAGCAGCCATCTCCTCCAGGTAAACACAGCGAGGGGGGATCCCATTACCTCCTCTCATACTAGGGTCACCTAGGGGTGAATAAAACCATTGTCCTTAAAATAAAGTCTGCTCGAATCATATTACACATAACAACCCATGAAGTTTAAACCACTTCAAGCATGAATACTGGATAAGTTGTGGTTGAGAAAATAATCAACAGCATTAACATCAAAATCTGAATAAATAAAACACACAAAGTTAATGCACAACATGTATGTACCATACTCTCGTTTATTTCCCACTGAGGCTGCAGATCCCAGTGTGCAAGGTCTTTGCATAGTCTTAAGGGGTGGTGAGTCATTTGTTGCGGTGAGTCATTTGTTACAGGAAACTTAGACTTGTATTTACAAAACAGCTAGCGCCATCCAGAACAGCTAATTTAGGTACATGATCAGACGTCTGTCCGTCTGTCAGTCTGTCAGTCTGCCTGTCAATTTGCCCCTTCCAGGTTGAAGCCAGAATCTCAGGGAAAAGTGTTTTACTGGTAATGTAAAAGGGTCATCATGCATTGTATGACTTTATTCTGTAACCCCATCTAACACCGAGGGTTTTACACTGGTGTCCAAACAGAAAAGCCCTGTTTAGCAACACAATGACTACTACAGCTGTGACAAAAGTAATCAGGGGCCTTTTAATAAACCTATATAACACTTGTTTTTCCAGAAACCAGACTAAGGCCAGCGTCAGTCATTGACCAAAGCAAAACATATGACAAAGCTACAGAGACAATCTCGCTATTAGCCTATATCAAAAAAAGTATGTTCTAAATAGTGCTTTCAGTCAAATGTGTTATTAACGGCTTTAACGCAAACCCATTTTAACAGCGTCAATTTTATTATTGCGGGATTAAGGTTCTTTTTGGCCTAGCAAACTTGTCGTTTTTTTCCCATGCTGTTGCAACAACTAGTAATGTTACAAAAACTACAACACCACACCGGATCTAGCGAGACCAGAAACAAACAACATGCACGCCGCACACACTTGTTTGGGTTGCGAGCCAGCCAAAGAGTAGTAACGTTACGTTTTGAGTGGATGGCGAGCACGAGACGCCAAGATGGACGCCAATAAGATTCTTTTAAAAAGTTTACTTTTTAAAAGTTGCCAAATGGTTCCATTGACAGAACCAAATTGATCTGTGTGTTTTGTCATTGTGAACTGAGCTATCATCGGAGCACGTCCAGTCTGAAATACCACTTGATGGCCAAGCACACAGCTGATGCTATTTCTCCCCCCCCTGTCAAAGTATTTTTTTCCCCCTTTTATTGATGGACTGTTACATGAATGAATGAGTGTTACACTGTGTGAGAGATTATTTGCTCCAAGTGAGAATGTTACATGTGAAATTAAACACTACAGTAAGCTATATGCCAATGTTGTTTTCAATAAAAAACATTTGCACAAACCAAGCCAATCCAGTTTTCAATAATGATATGAGCATTAAAATTAAAAAATATGGGGACAAAAAGAAATCAAGGGACATTTAGAATAGATAAAAATGTGTGATTAACTGCGAGTTAACTATGACATTAATGCGATTAATCACGATTAAATATTTTAATCGTTTGACAGCACTAGCTCAAAGTAAAAACCAGCTTGCATTATACATTGTGCCATTTGAGATAATGTGCATGTTTGTTTTTGTTTTTAAGTACCCCATTTAGACTGTGACGAGGGTCAGACCAGCATCTGGGATGTATCTAAAATGGGCTTAAAAATGCCCAAAAAATAATGTTTTAAAAAAAGAAAGAGAGAGGTAAGTTACATCAAAACTTAACCTTTATGTGGTAATTATTCAACATAATTCACTGTAACTCTTTAACAATTAAGTGTCTGGAACTTCAATGCAGACTGGAGTTAAACTGTGACAGCTGTCTCATATTAATTGTTCCAACATGTATTCAATAGACCCAATAGTTACTATATTCAAATGCTGTATGAAGAGGGTATAAGTTACAGATCAAAGTCTGGTTATTTCCTCCTTTTACTTACTGTTGTCCAGAGTAATGAGAAATATTCGCTGGATCATGTGATTGACATTGAGCTGTTCACACAGCTCCTGCCGGGACCGGAAAGAGCGGCTGATCTCTGCCACAGAGTCGTCATTGTCATCAACGCTGTCTGACACAGAGTTTTCTGACTCGGAATGGCTCTCTCCTGAGTCCTCCACTGTGATACAAGATACAGAGGGTAAGTGAAACATTTAAGCCAGATGTTAGTATGACCTATACTTAAAAAAAGAAAAGAAAAAAGAATTGACTCTTTATTCTTCACAATTTCACTGAAATTACGTTATATATGTATTTGTTAATATACATTTTGACTTTGAGATCCCTCAAAACTAGCAATGACTATACCTCTTCAGAGGATTGTAGTAGCTCTAACAACTTTACTTACGTGGTGGTTCAGCAGACTTCTCTGCTTTCTGGCCTGATGCAAATTGCTTGGCATCAGCCAGTGAGCTGAAGAGGGCAGCGAAAGGGTTGCAGGAGATATTCTGGTTGTTGTTGCCCTGGTCAGTCATCTCATTGGGGCTCAACACTCACTCCATCCAAGATCCCAGTCTTAAGGAGCAATGCGGACAGAACACCTAAGTGGCAACGGTACAAGAGATTAGTGAGCAAGAGCATATACATCGTCATCCTTTTCCACCATTGGCCCACGATCTTCATCACCTCAACCTTACAGTCAAATACAGAGCTGCACAACTTCAGCACCTTATCATTAACAGCTTGATAGTTTTTTATTATCCCTACATTCAAATTAACTGGAACTTGTGTCTCAACTGACATTTTTTACAAAATTAGGTTCCTACTTCACATCAAAATGTGCCATAATAGTATAGCTGCAATGGATTAAGCAATTAATCGATTAGTTGTCAGCTATTAAATTAATCACTAACTAATTTGATAACCGATTAGCCTAATCCGTTTGAGTCATTTTTTATGATTCAAAACTGATTCCAGCTTATTACGTGTGAATATTTTCTATTTTCTTCACTCTTTGAGGTTTTACAGCAGATTGCATTCTTGATGTGGCATTACTGGCTCCAGGATTTAATGTCCCTCATTGCCCAGATCCTACAGTCCAGATGTGCTCAATATTCTTAACAGCCACCTTCTGCCCTCCACACCATGTGTGCAATTCTGCAAACATTTCCTGTCTCTGTACCTCATATTGTCTGCTTGTTATAGGGAAGACATGCTCTTCAATATCAATCAGTAATCTTCTCAAAAAGTCAACACTTCATGGAATTGAATAGAAATGCCTTTTTTGGGTGCCTGATCCTGATGTTTTTACTCCTGATTTATTATTTTCTTCCGTATTTCCTCTCCGACGAGGTTAGAAACATTTTAGCATGCCATGAAATGGGAATCAATAACATGACTAACGCTACTCCTGCTTACAGGGAGGATATGGACTGGGTGTCATGTGTTGTCACGGTTACCCATCCCTTCAGCTCAGCACCGTACAGTTATACTCGTGTTACTTTGTGGAGCTAGCTTTCCCACCGCCTACACAATTACGCTATTTCAAAAGTGTCATGTCACCGTTACGCAATGAAGTTGCAGCTTTAGCCACTTGACGCCAGTTGGCTAACTAGCTAGCAGGGTTAGCTAGTAGCAGTGACCGTTCTGCATCAGGGCTAGGTTAGTTAGCTAGTTAGCTAGCTAGCTAAGCTGTCATGGGGTCACCACGATTCTATTTCAGCATTAGTGTTATACACTGTTAAATGGATTTTGCATATTATCAGTCTAAATAATGTATACAAACGACAAAGAGGGCTGTCCTACCTGTTTGGCGAGCAGAAGTGTATGTTTTTGATTTTTTTTTAAATTGCCTCTACGAAACCAGCAGCAGTTCCTCAGTGAACTGAAATTGTAAACGTCATCAAAATGAGACGGAGCGTTTTCTTTGCTGAGTAACTTTTTACGAATCATGAAAACATGACATGAATCTTGTGGAACCTTTTGACAAAATGAGCAGACCACATCAATGTTCCTTTTATATCTTTGTAGACATATTTTGGAGGGATAAAAACGATGAATCGTTTTAAAAGTCACTTCTTTAACCTTATTTAAAATCAGATATTTAGAAGGTAAGCACTAGATATTCTTCCTGTCCAGGTCTGATAGACTGTATGTATTTTGACGGTTTATGGTCTGAAGTCATGTTATTAACTGTCTATGGTTATTCCAGTAGGAACATAGACTGTATATTATGAATTACTCCTATTATACAGTCGATGAGTAGGAAACAGCAGAGAACAGAGAACTTCAACTCGTACATCTCGGTTATTATTAATCTTCTTACAGGAGAAACAGGTCTGACCAACACCATGTCATCTTTTTTGTTCATGCACCCAATCTTGTATTTTTGGCAATATGTTTGTTTATTTCCCAATAAATTGGATCTGAATTTTCCCTCTCCTATGAATAATGTTTGGCTTTTATCTTACTCTGCTACCAAAGAAATGCAATAGCCTACGATATCCTCATTTTGAGCTTATTTTTTGAACCATCCTTTTTAATTTTTAGAAATGAAATGCAACTTTACACTACATCAATCCTATATTTTAAAAACAAGAAAGCTATTAAACCCCTGAATTTACACATCCTATATACAATTTAAGTGATTTATGATTTCTGTCCATGTTCTGATTCCCTGGCATTTTCTGTTTTGAATGTTTTATGTTTACCATGTTATTTGTCAATAAATTAAATTTTTTTTAAAACATGAAAACATTATGGAAACGTTTTGGTAAAACACGTTCTCTGTGTGCCTGTATTATAGACTGTGAACTTATGCAACTCTAAACAAGTGTAAAGGTGAATCTAATATTTATTGCGTTTTAACTACATTCACGGCGTGTACAGTATGTGTGTAAATTATTAACAGTTGTGTAAGAAAGAAGATAAGACACACATTCACTTTGTGTGGAAAGAAATAGGGAAAAGTGCATCTGTAAAAAAAAAAAATAACAATAATGTTTGTGAGATACCGACTTGATATTATGCACAGCATGAGCAATATGTCAAAGATATACAGAATGTCAACTAAATTTAAGGAACAAAATAAGAAAAACACTTTGACTAATCTTTTTTTCTCTAATGCGAGACTACACTGGCTGGGTGAGGCTGTATTTGCTGTTCTCTGACTTTTCTCTGATGTGTGCTGACCGTCAGCAGGGGGCAGCAGCAGACTGCATCTCTGACTGGTTCTCTGAATGAACCGGCTCAACCTGTCTTGAGTTTTGATGCTTGACCTCAGTTACATTTTTACATTTAATTGTCTTTTGTAATTAGACTTTTAACAAAAGCTCCCTTTAATTATTTTGTCTAATCCTTTTACTAAAACATGTGATGGTGTCAGTGTCTCTAATGTATTTGCTTCGGAATATGGAGTACAATGTCCTCATGCACTTTATTATAGTTTAGTATATTTAAAAAAAAAAATAAGTCTGGCTGTCTGGTCCTTCAACGTTTTCCATACTGCTACCAAACTCACACACAGTCACCATTTCACAATAAATGAACAAGCTTGTTAAATATATTAAACAGAGACACCCAGTGATAATGGCAGCTTTTATCATTTGATTTGATTGATTTGATTTCATCATTTAAAGAGCACAGAGGAGATTAGTCTGTGTGGAAAATGTCTTGAAATTCATAATGTCAAAGGAATTTAAATGAATGTTAGGCTTTCCCCAAAAAGTAGTCAATTTTGCAAGACAGAAATGTTGTCACTATTGATTTGTAACCTTTTAAATCAATATGGATATAACAATGTTATGCTGTAATGCAGTAAAATGGAACTCTAACCCTGCAAATGAGATTTCTGCAATTACTTTTCATAACATCTATAAAATCCTGTTCTGTGCTCTGGGATTGCATGCGTATCTACTGTGTAGGCTGAGGCCACATTTGAATGGCAGCAACAACATAAAATGTCTGAAAAGCAGATTGAATATGTTCTAAAGGCTTTTCACATAATGTGCATCTCCAGTATTTGTACTAATGACTTTAGAACAATGCAGACACTCTCAGTTGGTGTATTTAACATTTTCAGTAAGTGGTCATTTTGGGGCCAGTGCTGCATTTGGATTTGGATGCTGTAGAAAGTTATAACTATTTAAATTGAAGACATTTCTTTAATTCTTTGTCATATTGGGTTTTCAAATTATCTTATAACACAAAGCAGGACGAGGCTAGACAGGTAAAACTACTTCTCTAGCTCTAGGTCACCTTGAGTTAATGTTATGAACTAATTAGTTTTCTAACATAACAGCTTTAATTGTTTGTTATTGGTTGAGCATTTATCTTGTCCAGATGCATCGTCAGCTGTCCAATTCTCCCTTCATTTAGTTCATCATAATAACATTCGGAACACAAACACTTAAAAACACAAAACCTGAAAGGATTATCTGATGCTTTATGAAATGATCCAGTAATCATTCCAGATGTGGTAGTCAGACAGCTTATTAAACAACAGTTTGTACTCGGCAGCAGTACTCTTTAATATTAAACACTGAGTTACAGAACATGCACATACTGTATGTGTATGCTTTACACAGACTCATACCAAACCAAGCCATCATTCAGAGATCAAAAATGGAATTATAAAAATAACAGCCATCTCAGAGTACATAAAGTAAAGACATAGTGTTTCTTTTACAATTGACATTTTTACATATTTAGCTTTTGAGCAAAGCTGACAGTCAAAAAAATTAACTTCTCACATCAGACTTGGTCTGTAAAGACACAACTCAGGTTGATAACAAGTTGTTTGATCAATTTTTCTGACCGTGGTCTCTCTCTTTGATCTGTGACATTAAATAATTGGAACAAATGCTCTCCAGTGATCTACACCTTCCGTGTATACCATACAAAAGTCTCAGACATAAAGACAGTCACAATATTACAAAATAAGGCATGACATTTACAGTCTCAAACCTAATAGCGTTCCAGGTTGTAAGTTTAAATTTTAGGAAGGCTCAGCCTCCAAGTGAAATGTGTAGAAGTTAGTGCCTATTTAACAAGTCTTTGATCTCAGTAGCTCTGCAGTCATTGAATAAAAAGTATCTTGATGGCTGATTTTCACCATACATGACGTACAGGAAGCTGCACTTCCCTCTGACCTGTCTTCCTGGTACATCCTCTCCTCAGCATTTAGGGAGAAGGTATACCACTCACTGTCCATTATTTGCCCCTTTCCCTCGTCTTAACCAGTCCCTCCAGGGGGATTGTGTTTTGCCCTGATCAGCAGCTGAATTCCAAGTGGAGGAAGAGGAGGAGGAAGAGGAGGGCTGGCGTGTCCAGGTGGAGGCCGTCCTGCTGGTCCTGCGGAAGAAGGACATGCCATTGGAGGTGGACTTTTTCAGAAGATGCTCCGACTGCTGCTGGGACCGGAGCTGCTGATTGATGATGATCTGGATGTCGTCCTGAGGAGAGGTGAGGAAGAAAAGGAAATGAGCAGGAAGTTGGATGAGCAGGGACTTAACACCGTCAACACTGCCCTATCATGCAAACTCACTTTACACAGTATGGTCATCTGACCGTATCCCATTTAAACACTGCTTGGTTGTGCCAAATGTGCCATTATTGTTGCAGTAATTGTTTTGGTTCTGCACACTGGTGTTGTATGCATTTCTTGTATGTATTTATTAATATTTATTAATGTACAGGAAAATGAGAAGTCTGGCAACATATCTTAGCAAATCCCATAAAAAGACCAAAAACCAACAATGAATTGATCAAACTAACCAGAGTGTGGTCTGTAGCCAAACCCTGATAAACTGTAGCTTTTTCGACTGTCCTGTAGAGCGACATTGTTGTCCTAAAACTATTAAAAACAAATCAATGAGTCACACAGTTGCACTGGGTGACATGTTACTTCATTACAAAGAACATGGGTATTGTAGTTTATGCTGCTGCAGTAAATACTCAGAAATAGAGAGCATTGATTTGTTAACAAGAGAAACCGTGAAAATCAACAGCCTCATCCTCCAGGTGCTGAGGAGGTTATGTTCCCAAGGTTGTTATTTTTTTTTTGTGTTTGTCGGTCCCTGAAAGTAAACTTTATTTGGGTATCACCGTACAGAATAGAATAGAATATAATTCCTTCATTGTCATTATACACAAGTCAATCTCATTGCACAGGTACTGCACCTGTGCAATGAGATTGAAGCCACCCTTTACAGTGTCAACGCAAAATATAAAAATATAAGAATATAAAAATATAAAGTATAGGTAGTGCAGAGAAAAAAAGAGGGGGGGGGGGGCTGGTGCACAGTTCGGAGCCCTGAGAGCAACTACAGTATATACATATATATTATTACTACAATTTAAAGTCAGTGCTACCAAAATACTATCAACACGTCAGCTGTTCCACCAGAGGCTTTACAACTCTTGACTACTGCTATTTAACAATTAAGAGAGCTTATAAAGAATCCTAAAAATAGCAACAACAGCAACTGTGATGTCAGCTACCTAAACCTCCGTTTGTCTCAGTTTACATGCAAACAAAGTTTTCCAAAATCTCCACTCTGGACGGAGTGTTTTTTAAATTTATTTTTTAGAAAGAAAGAATCGTTTCCAGAGGTAAATTTTCCATTCGCGTGTAAATGAAGGGCACAAACAAAGAGAAATGTCTCAGTTTTTCAAAATAAACGGGGTACTATTCTGGCGGGCATATAACGGAGTCGCCAAGTAGCCTAAGCAAAAAAAAAAGAGAATTCAAAACGACAAGGCGACAGGCAGCTGCGCGTAAACGAAGGCGATACTAAGAGCTAATTTTTGGTTCAGTCACGGTAGGAGTTAAAACACGCTCGGAATGGGAATGGCTAGAAAGTAATATTCAGTTGGTTGTCATATACAATTTCATCGCTAGCTTTAAGGGTGCACATTAAATGTATTCATATTAATATTTGTGGTTTTCATTAGGCAGGAGATGTGCTTACAGATTCCAAGGTAGTTGTGACAAAGACAGCCAGACTGACTACAGTAGACTGGATGGGATGGACAAAAACTCTACAGAGAAAGGGATCTCACCTGCCAGGCCTCCAGTTCCTGTGACAACTCCAGTTTACGTTGGATGGCTTCTAATAACTGGTTGTTCAGAGACATCATGTCATTTTTACTTCTCACCAACTCGGCCTCCATCAGGGTTTTCCTACCAAGATATAAGGAAATCTCTTCAGTCACATCACGGTCACATACTGTACAAGAAGGAATTCAAATGCATAACTACAGTATGGCTGCAAGTGTAGCTTTCTTCAAGAAACCAATTAATTACACTTCTTTTTGTTTTTTGCACATGCAATCGCCTAACAGCATTTCTTTGATGTTCTTCTGAATATTCAACCCAAAATTAACAGAAATATTACGGCAAACAAAATACGTTCTTGTAAAACAAACAAATGATGTCAAAGGCATCAGGGTTTATTTGATTTATTATAAATTTCACTGAGAATTTTGATGAAAAAATGAGCTTCTCACTTGGCTATGGCTTCATCCCGGTCTCTGATGGCCTGCTGGACCACTTCAGCCTGTTCCTGCACACCCTGCAGCTTCTGCTTCAGTTCAGAGTTTTCCAGCTGCAGGTGGACGTTCTGCAAGGGAATTGTATACATCTCTCCGTTTGTACATGGAAACTATTGTATTACTTTTAACTTTCACTTAATTTTTTAACATTTTATTCAGCGCTTTGGAAAAGAAAGATCTGCATGTGTTTATATATAATTTTAAAAAAAAAATCGTTATGCCATGCACTGTATCATTTAATGTATGCCAGTTAAAGCTGGTATTATTATTATTTTTTTTTTTTTTAAAGACGATTTTTTTGGGGGCTTTTCCCTTTATTAGATAGTGACTAGACAGGAAAGGTGCAAAGCGCCGCAGGTCAGACTCGAACCCGGGACGCTGCAAAGGACTCCGCCTACATGGGGCGCACGCTTCTACTGGGTGAGCTAGAGGTTGTTTTTTTTTTGTTTGTTTTTTAAAAAGGTCACTCAATCTGTCTATGACACTAGCAAAGTCAGGAATGACACAACCAAATCCAAAGATAATGGGCCTCTATGTGCGCTGCTGCTCCCTAACAGACTGTTTGTTCATCACTAGGTTACCTGATCTCTCAGCTCCTGCTCTGCGCTCGGATTCCCACACTGATCGCCCGTCCTGTCGACAAAAGCTTGATTCAGCTCCTGGGACAGAGACATTAACAAAGAGATCAGGTTTCAGCTGTGCATTTTACAAGGATTCATACAAAAAAGAAGCTTCTGTAGTGCTGGCCTATTTTCACGGTGCTCTGAGGGGAAAAAGGGAATGGGAAGGAATATTTAGTTACAGTGATAAACACCTGCTACGGGTCTGAATGCGATGACGCACAACAGGACAATCTTATATGCTTGCTTGTGTCAAAGAGAGGCTCAGCAAAGCGTATGAGAAATCAATTGCAATAATTCAATTGGCATCCTTTGCATAAACAAGAACACACACACTTCCTCGGCATGGTTCAGTGTGACGACACTATGGTGCCTCTAACAGCAAACATGGGGCAGACACTGTGAATTAATTGATGAATGTAGTATGTGAAGAAGCTGAATGATTTGACCTCTAATAAGATGAAGAAAGTTTCAGTACAGTTGTCATTTTCTGTATCTTATTTTAGAGATGACATATTAAAAAACACCTCTCCATAAGCTGCGTTTAAAAATGAACACATGTTGTACTGTCCCACAAATATGGACTGGTTTTCTCTGCCTTTATCTATCTAGCAGACTTATTCATCAACCTCAGCACACATGGCACAAACAGCACATATAGACTTTAGAGTTGGGAGTTTTGCACATATACTCCACATATGTATACAATACTGATACATGGTTGAAAAACCCAGAAGACATAAAAGCCCCAGCATTATATTCCTGTCCTCCATTGATTTTCAAACAACAAGGTCAGCCTTTTGTTTTGCATTTCCTCTCCTGCCCACTTGCTCATTTAGTTGCTCACCTGAAGGCTGGATGCCTTTGCCAGGGTTTGGGCCACTCCCTTCAGCTGATGCAGCATGGCTTGCAGGTCCTCCTGTTGATCCACGACCTCTGACCTCTCAGAGCTGTTCAGTTCCTGAGTCAGTGGGAGCAGTAACTGAAGGATGGATCCCATTTCTTGCTTTATCTAATTGGAACCGGAAAGGAGGCATGTTGATTTATGTTAATTATGACTTTAAAAAGGGTCAACTTATCTAATAATTTTCTGTTTTTTCATGGCCAAAACTGGGTAGTTTGATGTGTTAAGTTACTCTCACAACACAATTGTTATAGCTTGGAGGGTGCTACTGTATATTAGCCTGACATTAAAAGAGATAATGTTTCAAAAACTGATTAAAAATGGTCTATTTCTTTCCCCCTTTGCCTTTTAACACGAAACTTCTTTACACACATTACGTCAGGAGTGACATCCAGTATTTACACACTGGGAGGTGAACACATTACCTCATCACTCTATTTACCTTCCTTGAGTCAAATATATTAAATGATGATAGTGATCTCATGATGCCTCAAAGATATTTTAGGTTAACTTTCATACAGCAGAAGGGATAATCATATGATATTCTATGATAGGTTTACAGACAACGTTGTAAACGTTAACCGAAAGCTGTAAAAACAAGGAAACTCTTCTACAATGTGGCTCCGACAAACAGGAAATGTGAAGTGAATGACTCATGAGTGTGTTATAGATCACATTTTCCTGCTGGAACCAAACAATAACAGTAGATACCCAGAGAGTGAGAACTACTTCACTGTCAATCTGTTTTTTTCTTCTCCCAGACATAATAGTTAGTATTATGTCCTATTTGTTTAAGGCATCTTCCCTTTGAAAATCAGGAACTTTGCATTGCCTTCCGTCAAACACAAGTCACACTGTCGCTAAGCACAACATTTTCTGTCAGCATGCAATATTTATACACTTTTTAAAATTCAACTTATAGAGGTTTCTCTGGTGCCATTATACTATTGTCTTACGGTACACGTCTTTTAGGAAATATTTTGTTTAAAAAAGTTCCCATGGCATTAAAATTTCACTTTATGATGTTTTTTAACATTAATATGCATTCCCCCAGCCTGCCTATGGTCCCCCAGTGGCTAGAAATGGCGATAGGCGTAAGCAGAGCCCTGGGTATTCTGCTCTGCGTTTAAGAAAATGAAAGCTCAGATGGGCCGATCGGGTTACCTCCCCTTTCTCTGCTTTGCTCGCCCAGAGAATTTGGCCCACCCATGAGAGTGAGACATTGTGGCTTTCATCAGCAAAGTGGCAGTTGGTCAAGGCCACACCTCCAGCCTCCACCTTGCCCCTCCCCACTCTCCTCCTCAAAAGCTACAGACTCAGAAATGGCACATACTAAGGAAAGCTCATTGTGGAACTGGCTCTAGTGGCTGTAATTCTGCACCAATGCTGAATTTTAAGAAAAGAGACTTTAGATACAGTATTAGGGACCAGTATGGTCTATATAAAAGCATCTAAAGAGCACCGTGTCATGGGACCTTTAATATTCTTGTTTCCAGTCATCACAGGAAAACATTTTCCTTTCAAAACATACATGAATCATTGTGGACAATACTTCAACAGAAAGAGCACAAAACTAACACTTGCCAACCACGGTATGGAGAGTCAGTGCAGTCAGTCCCAAACTTAGTGTAATTTACAGCCTCGTAGAGAAGGCTGGTTGCGTAATCTAAATACACTGGAGTATTTAGGGGACAGACTTACTTTCGTTTTAAACAATGACTTTCACTGTAACTGTGTTGTAAGAAATGGAAACTATACTCTGTCACTATTTGCTAATAGTGTAATATTCATAAATGTACGTATCACTGTATATACAGTATAATGTTATTTCATACATTTCCTGAAAAATCAATATTTCCCAAGACTGTAAATCTACTCAGATATGTGAAATTGTTGTGGAGTTCCGGTTCTCAAATGAGTCTGAATGAATGAGGATGATTTTGGATTCAGGAGCTCATTACTACAATTTCAGCTTCCCAGATACAACCACTGAATATGCTTTTCTTCGTCCCCTCCAAACACAAATACTCAGAACCCATGCTTTGGTTAGTTAGAGTTTGCAAGCAAACGTATTTGTTGCAGTTGTGCATAATACATCTTTTATATACATACATTTGCTCTAGTGAGTGTTTCTGGTACAAGGACAGCGTGCGCAAGAAAAATAAACTACAGTGCCCATGTTCAATGTCATGAAGGAACATGTTACCCAGTGCAACGGTGTGGCTCACTAATGTGTTTTTAATAGTTTTGGGACAATGGAGCGCTACAGGACAGAAGAACAAGCTTCATCAGGCTTTGACTTCACAGACATTTCTGTTAGTAAGAACAATTATTGGTTTTCATCTTTTCGTGGGATTTGTTGACTATGAGAAAAATGTAGAATATCTCATGTAGAGCATATATCCATCTATTTTGTTCCCTCCTTAATTTCACTGACAAGAGAATTCAGCCAAACTTTCTTCTGTTCTAGCTTGACGGTTTTAAAAACACTGTAGTCTGACCATGTTAAAAAGAGTAATCTGGCAGCGGCCCAGGTCTGATTCTGATCCCACGGCCATTTGCTGGGATTCTCCCGCTTTCCTGTCCACCTGTACTATCCCATAATAGCAGAGTAATCTGCTTTAGTACCTCTTCTTTACTGACTCCCAGCCCTGCTGTCTCCAGGCTGCTCTCCAGCTCGGACAGCAGGGAGGCGTCTCCGCGGCTCCTGCCTTCCTGCAGGGACACCTCCTCCTGAAGCTCCTCCACCTGGACTTGCAGCTGCTGTGAGCGACACCTCGCCGCCTCCACCTCCTGCCACGCCTCTGCTAACTACAAGCACAGGAAGGCACAATACGCATGTGTGAAATCAAAAAAGTATAACAAAAGACAAAGCTGAAGATAAAACTTTATGAATCCTCAGATTATTTCAGGGACGGACTGACAATCTGTGTTCGGGGGGAAAAAACTGAGGAAGTGGAGTACAGACAGAGAGTTATTTTCACATCAGCAAGAGGTACTGGTAAGTGCCAGGAAAAGGACACTAATTAGATAAACAGGCTGCCTTTATCCCTATCTTAGTGAAATGCATAGTCAGCTATCAACATGGGTGTGCATCATGATTATGAAAATGATCGTGCCGTTTAGTGCGGTCAAACTTAATGTGTTTAATGTTTCAAATTAACAGAAATTATTAAAACGCATTAGAAATGAATCGCGGGTAGATCATGATTTCACTTCGTTGTATATAAGAGGTTGCAGTGAGCTCACCTTTGCTGCTAGGGTGAAGACTATGGTATTGCATTAAATGGGAAAACACCAGACATGCATTGGTACCACTCAAATGTGCTACCAAACAAGAAGGGGGCTAAATAATTCACCAAATTTAACCAAAGTTTCAACCAAAACATCCTAGCTTGCACTTTCTGTCATCAAAGTGCAGCTTTTCCATATCTTTCATATTTGCGTTTACTATTGTGGAACTGGCAAAGACCTGTTGGTTGTTTGTGAAGGCTTCACAGACAATTGATAGGGCCTAGCCATTTTCATAATTTCACAGTTTCAGAGTAGTTTTGGTGTAGGCCTACAGAATATGTAATCCCCATGTTTAGGTACAGCAAGTAGCCTACTTTATCTCCGAAAGTGTTGTCAGTAATACTCTGTACTGTTCAGTGCAGATGTTATGGCATTGTACATTTTTGTTTTTATTGGACGGCTGAGATTATCATCATTGGTTTTGAGATGTTCCTTGCTGTGAGTACCTTGTCTGATAGGCTACAGTATTGTGGAATAGTATCATGACATCCTGGCTAGTGTCGTGTTGTAGTGTTGTGCACGGCTAGGGCCGAATGGCTGGATGATGGGCCTATTTGAGAGAAAGTCCAGGGCTGTTTTTTAGCCCCAGTCCGTCCCTGGATCATGTTGATGATAAACAGACAGGGATGGTTATGATAACACAAAAGTGCCCAAAGGCCATTTAAAAGTGCCTTTTAAAAAGCCATCATGAGAGACTAAGTAAGGTTCAGCGTGTGAGAAATCCTGACATTCCAGATTCCAACTTGCAGCCCAACATGAAACTAAACCAACACAAATGGAATCCAGAATTGCGAGGGAAATTTACAATGACGGTGACGAGGTGATTGTTTAGCAATGCTCTCCACAATTCCACAGAAAACCAGTCCGCCGGGCAGGGAGCAGACAATCTCCTTGTTATTGAAGGCTGTCTCATTCTTACACCGACCACACTAAGCCGTTTTGTGTTCCCTCGGCTGTGTGTGTGAGCCTGCTCTTGTGTGTTTACATTTGTACCTGCTGGCTGTGCTGCTGGTTGAGTTGGTCATGTAAAGCCAGGTGTGTGTGTAAGGAGGCCAAACTCGCCCTGAGCTCAGTGTTTTCTGTACACACACTCTCCAAACGCTCTTCCAGCAACTGCTCCTTTTGAGTGATACGCAGCACCTGAAAAACACACAAGCACATGGTCATATGAAAAAAATTGTTTTTTTCTCAGAATGGAAAACTCTAACTCCTACTATCCCCTTGCATCACACCTTATCAATTTACCAATGATGACATATGTGAATGTTTGGAGGTGGCCAAAATCTTTGGAAGTTTATCTCTGACTTTATTCTCCCTGGGAAAAAAACAGCTGAAGTGTAAAAAAAAAACAAAAAAACAGGTACTTTCCATCATTGTACGTAGGAATGCTCCTTTGTTTCTCGAGTAACTAAAAGTATTGAACATTTTTTGAAAAGGGTGGTTGCATAAACCATTTCCAGAGTCTCTTCTACTACCAGAAAAAGAAGTTGGACTTGCATTGGAGGGTTTTTGAAGAGACAGTTCACTGGCATTGGAAGAGGCAGCTAAAGCAAACATTTCGCGGAATAGTTAAATGAATAGTTAAATGACAGATGTTGCTTCTTTTAAATTTCCAATCAAAAAGACTAAGAATTATCAAGGTAAGACCTGTGAGGTTAATTGCATTTCTTTTTAAATTTATATAAAGACAGAAACTTAATAGGACTAAAAACTACAAACTTATTGTGGAAATGTATGTGTTGTATTTATCTAGTTTTTTTTCCTTTGAATCCTTTTTTGTGAAGTGGTTTGTCATAAATTATTTCTGTTGGCTTCCTATATGTGCTCAGATTTGTACTTTTACCGATTCACGATATTTTTCTACTATAAGATTTACTTGTGTTGCATTAAATACTTATATATATATATATATATATATATATATATATATATATATATATATATATATATATATATATATATATATATATATATATATATATATATATATATATATATATATATATATATATATGAAAAACACACAAAGACTCTCAGCCAATATTTCCCCATTGTAAATGACAGTAAACCAAAGTCAATGAAACAAGGTAAGGCAAGCTGAACCAGCAGCTGGCAACACAATCAATCAACACTTTTGACAGGAAAAAATAATATGAAAAACACACAAAGACACACTGGTGCAGTGTGTTCTGGTCATCCTGTCCGTGTGAGTACATGATGCTCTCAAGACTAGAGCATTTTACATGACCCTTTTGTTTACATTTACAATCAGTTTGGGTTTGGTTGCAACATTTAGGAGGTACATGGTGCTTGGTAGCTACCTGCTCCCTCATGGCACTGATCAGCTCCTCGTCCTGCGGCCGGTTGTGGCTTCCTTCTTGTTGGAGCTCCTGTTTCAGAGCCTGCAGCTCACCGGACATGGCTTTCTCCACCTCCATCGCCTGCACACAAGACAGAAAACACAAGACACACAAGATTCACAAATGAAAGAAAGCAAAAAGGAAAGAGAATTGTGGCTATTGAATTTAAAGGATAGCCTTCTTTGTGCCGTTTTGTTTACTTTTAGACACAAGGAGAGATTCAAGCGCAGAAAAAGTTCACCCAGCCAGAAATCAAACTCTGACCAAGAATAGTGGAATCATTGGGATCAGGCTGTTTGGATATGTCAACTTGAAACTCCAAAACAAAGCTCGCCTGAGGGATGAGCTTTGAGAGAATTGAGGCAACAATCTTAAAACAACCAAATATAGAGCAAGAGGGTTCTAAATCCTGTAATCTAGACGCAGATGAGAAGAAGCACAATATGATACGTTACAGAAAGGTGGGGATTAGGTGACTAAAATTGAACATGTGTTTTTGCTGCGAGCCCTGCAGCACAAGGAAAATGAGGAATGGTTTTCTTTACTGCCTTTGGAAAAAAATGCTCATGGTGACAATATTCCCATCTTCGAAACCCAGTAACCCCAGTGGGGTCTAAAGATAAAATCTGAGAGGTCACAAGATGATGAAAGGGGTAAGAAAGACTGTGTTGG
>NC_045735.1:25188469-25196777 GCF_008692095.1 Etheostoma spectabile | reverse complement strand
ACTTGAAATCTCTCTAAGAACCTTTCATATAAAACTATAGATCATATCCACACATGACCAGCAATGGAGGCGTCATGTATAATTCAATTTAATTTTTTTAAAAAAAGTTACGGAGATTTTGAGCACAAAGCAACAAGATGCGCAATCCTGCTGAAAGTTTCACGCGATGTGCCAGCTAACTACCAAAACATGCATATAAACCATGTGGGATTTAAAACAAGAAAAGAAAACAATGTTTCGCAAAGGTTTCCTGTCCAACTGTCCAATAAAAGAGGATATGCCAAAAAGATCATCTTCAAAAAATACCAACTTCCTTGAAGGGGTCACAAGCCAATAAGGCTGGAAACCCAGACAAAAAGCAACATGACTCCTGTGATTATCACTCACCCATCAAAAGAACAGAAATGATTGGCCAATGACAAACCAAATGTCATGTCAAGTGTTAAATAAGGATTTTGTTATTTCTTGTTTTTCCTCAAAATCAGCTACCTTCTCTTTTGATCTCTCAAAACAGAAGATTTTGAAACATAAAAAAATAAATAAACACAGGGATCTTTATAATGCTGCTGTGCCAGATCTGAAGTCCTGGTTAACACCAACCGCCATCCCCCCGTCCCGGTCTGGGACCCTAAGTTCCCTTTAGTCAGCAGTTTGGCGGTCCCCTGTCAGGGCGCATCAACACCATATAATACAAGATGAAAGGCCGGCCTATGCGGCAGATGGACTGGGGGCATCTTGGTGTTGTGTGTGACGTCATCGTGCCACATTAGACAACAGTGACGGAGGGCAAACTTGGACATCATGAGGGTGAAGCGGAGGGGCCCAGCTTGAGTGTACGTGTTTGTAATAGTGTACAGAGGAAGTGAGGCAGACGTGAGGGCTATAATTAGTGGGAAGTGTGTGTGACAAGAGTAAAGCCGGCACGGATGAATAAAAACAAAACATTGCATGCAGACACACTATGAGGAGGGGGGGGAGGGGGTCTGCAAGATGAACATTTTTGTTCCTGAGTTGTTGTTATCGCTGCCTCATCTCATCAACACAGGGCCCCTTCCCCACAATAGAGGCAGCGACCCACTGAGAATCACCAAACAGGAGTGGAAGGAGGACGCTCCATTTGGTAGAGACACAAAGATGATACCCCCTCACATGCCCCCCCCCCAAGCCTCCAGCCTTCACCAATCCAAACGCTGAGGTATCCAACAGCTGACTGCCCCAGCTACAGCCGAGCCCCTCAGGGAGCACACAGAAAAGATGGCTTTCCCCTGGGATGATGGGGTACGAGGGGCGACATCAAAAGGAGTAAATGAAAGATTTATATCTTCCCAATGTATATTGTCTTTGACTTTTTTGTCCGTGAGCGGCGTGACGCTGGTCGAGGGAGCAGAGGTCACGGGGCTCGCCTCAAATTCAGGCATCTCCTGTTGCAATAACGGAAATCTCACAGCAGGGGAATCTTTCACAGTTGTCCAATAACACCCTGTGATCCACAGCCAGGGAAGCTGATCCTGTAACACTGGGTGGAAAGCAGGAGGTGAAAATGTAATGTGTTTATCATCTGTTAACCACTCCCAGAAAAGACCAAATGTTTTATTTACGCCCTGTTTACCCTTATTGTTAAAAGGGTGGACCAAATATTTGGCCTGCTAACTATTAATTATTTTCATTATTGATTAATCTGCCAGAGCTGCAACAATTAGTCAATTAATTGGTGGACAAAAAAAACAAGAAAAAAACAAAAAACAACAACTGTTTGACTACTATTTGTTGTCTGACATATTTACTGGGTGCAGCTTCTCAAATGTGAGGACTTGATGCTTTTGTGTGATACATGATTAGTAACTAAATATCTTTTGGATTTTTACTTCACAAGACAAGATATCTGAAGACGTCAACTGCGGGGTTGTTGGCATTTTTCATTATTTCCTAACATGTAATTGACAAAATGTTTAACCAAGAAAATTGGCAGATTGCTCAAATAGTTGCAGCCTTAAAAGACTAAAAACTAATCGTTGTTTTTTTTCCTAACAAAAAGTCCCAACCTCAAAACATATTGATCATTGAATCAACACATTTAAGAAGCTGACCACAGCAAACTTTGATATTTTTGCGTGAGAAATGACTAATGATCAATCGATTAGTCAATTAATGGATTTGTCAGTCAACAGGCACATAATGGGAAACTCCTTTGATAATCATTTCAGCTCTACAAAGTAGAAACACTTATTATACGTCTGTATAACACAACACAATCAACATCACCACACACTAAAGCTCCTAAACCGAACATAAAGTTCCCTTAAAAGGCAATAGATGAATGTTATAACATTTATGAATGTAGGATTTTGTTTTATTGCAGGATTGTTGTATCCTTTTTAAACAAAGTGTACCTAATAAACTAGCAGCACATTGAGTGGTGTAAACACAAATTATGATTATAACGGTTAAACTAAATTTAACACCAGTCCAAACCAATGTCCTGAATTTACCTTTAGGGATATCTTATTGCTGTACAGTATTTTCCCCAAAACTGACCAAATATTATCAACATTTCCAGCTTATCATTCAATAATCCTACTCCCTTTCCAGTAAGGCATTTCTTATCCAGCAGATGTGTTTATATTCCAATTTCTAATACACTGATAATGTGAAGCTGTGGAACAGCGAGTCAAAATGTGAGTCAAATGTCTAAATCTCATTTTTCTTTCCTTCAGAGTAAATTAACTTACTAGTGCCTCCAAATCAGATTTTATAGATTTCATTGCTTAACATTCACAGAGATAATTGATTAATTATAAGGACGTGCATCAGACACTAGACAAACTAATGCTCGACTTCAGTGTTCTCATATTGTGTGGCAGTCACAGGAACGATAACATTTGTAATGTAATCAGAAGAAAAACACCCTGACATCACTCAACAGTCCCTGATATTTTAACACCTACTGTCTGAACAGTCAGCACTGAACCTTGTGACAATCTGGCACACGGCAACAGTGTTTTGATGTGGCCATTTCCTTAAATGCACGAGGATGGAGAATCGCCGCAAACTTTTCTCCTCCCATCAGAGCTTTGCTGTTGCTGGTAAACATGCTGAATTCTTTCTCTTTCAGGTTTCTGTGTTGCGATATGCAGACGCCCTCCTCCAGATTCCTGTCATGCTCTGGTTACACTCTCACAATCAGGATATAGTGTTTCAAGCTCTCTGAAACCTGCCACAGCTTCAGCTGACTCACAATCCAAAAAAGACATAATATACACATAAATGATCTAAACGTAGTCTTGTCTGCTGATGTGATCTAAAAAATATTTGAGGTTTGTGCCATTAGATAAATCAAGATATTTAAAAAGAAGTCATCTTTTTACATATATTTTTCACCGATTTATAGGCTCAAATGAGGCTCTATCTGGACGCACAGAACAATATCTCCTGTTCCGGTCACATAAACACACATAATCACAGAAACACAGACACAACTCACCACAGCAGAAGCACCCTTCACCACGTCTAGAGAAGACACGTCCGACATCTATTCACTCTATCTTCTGGCTTTTTACAACCACAGAGTCCAGACTCAACCATGTTTGACGCCAAATAAAACATTTTCTCCACTTCCTACTCCCTGAACAGCCCAAACAGTGATAGCCCCTTTTATCTAAATTGACTTTTTCCTGAACTTCTAGGGAGTTGGTTTTCCTTTAATAAGTGCTTTAGCCCGGCCGCAGAGAGGGTGGAAGACATTCATAGTTCCTTATTCTGCGGACCTTGACCCTTATGGGAGGGTCTTACGCTGTTGTTTGGATTCATTTTTAACTTTGCCAGCTCAAGTTTGCGGCTTAAACACAACACAAGGAACTGCTCTACTTAGCAATCGGCCATGTGTAATGCAACACATCCCGATTCTCATGTTAGCAAAACATTTGCTACTTTCTCAGGCTGGAAAAATACTCAAGGTTGTCCAGCTGTGTGATCCAATCAGCTCCTCTATGGTAACTGATAAGAGGCAGTACAATATGTCACCGGTTGGATCTTCCTCGAGATCAGACACCAAAGATCATAAATGTTTGACTTCAACACATATAAGCTGATAAGGATTTGAATCAGCTGTATGTTGCTAGATATTTTTTCCATTACATAACATAAGTATCTAAGCCCTTTGTTAAAAGTTAACTTCATGACACTAATCTGGTTAAATAGACTATAATGTTCTCATGTAGGGCTGCAACTAATTATTTTCATGGTGGATTAATCTGCCCCTCTGTTTCCTCGATCAATTGAGTAATATAAAATGTCGGAAAATTGTGAAACATGCCTGTCACAATTTACTAAAGCTAAGGGTGAAGTCTTCAAGTATCTTGTTTTGTTCAACCAACAGTCCAAAACTCAAAGATATTCAGTTTACAACAAAATAAAAACAAAGGAAAGCAGAACATCTCACATTTGAGAAGCTGGAAAAAAAGAGCATGTTTTGTCAAAAATTGACTTATCTGATTAACGAACCAGCATCTTTCAAAACTTTTCTATGCTTTCCTCCCTCTGTCCTAGATCTGAAATCACATCACGGTATTAACTTTCCCTCCCCATCTTATTTGCATATGGTTTCCATTCTGGCCAACAATGGCACAGATCATTGCCTGAAGCCAACAACACTTTGTTTCATAACTACCAACTAAACAACTTCTGTCTTTCCTGCTCAGATGCCAACTTTCCTTTTCATCAAAACTTAGATCCGTAAGCATTTTGTCATCTTTGCGTGAGAACTGTATGAAAGTTTGGCCTTGCTGAAGAGCAGATTAGATGGAGTCAGACTGATACTTGAGTGGTTTTCAGAGAACACGGAGTATCAGTGTGAGGATTGGGTGACAGCCTATCTTATGTATTTTGACTCAGAAGGCCAGAAGCTTTGGATCCACAGCTCATGTGTATTTTTAACAGAGACTCAGTTACCTGTCCCAGAACATTTCATTTAGTTCACACGGAATAACATTAATTGGCCACACTAAAACACTCACTGTGTTGAGCTGCTCCCTGAGTCGCTGGGTGTGTTCTCTGTGCTCCACCTGGGCTCGACTCTTGTCCCTCTCGGCCTCGCTGAGGGCCCGGGTGAGCCGCTCCACCTGGGCCCTCAGCTCCCTCACGTCCCTCTCCAGGTCCAACACTTGGCTCTCCCACTGGGACTGGCTGGCCTCCAGCTTCAGCCGCAGCTCATGCCTGCCCTGCTCCAGCTCCTACACACGGGTGGAAGGATTGTACAACTAATTAAACATGGGCTGTTTATACACTGCATTGGTTTGAAATTATAAGGCTTATAAATTATCCTCTTCGGCAACATGATGCTATAACGTATTGTTTTGACAAAAAAATTTGAATGACAAAATGGGCTCACTCAGAGCTGTGAAGGATCATGGGAAATCTATGACAGCTGGAATCTAAATGAATGAAAATAAATAAAAGAAAAGGTAAAGTTTTTAATTTACAATTTTCTACCATACAGAAATGTCAGTCAAATCTGTTTCATACATTCCATTAAAACTGAACTATTAGTACATAGAAAATGAATCTACTACTTTATTGAATTGATTAACTGAGACATTTTTTCAGAACAAACTCTCACTCTTTTTTTGTGTTATGTGATGGTTACGAGATTTAGGAAATTGGGTATCTATCACTATTATCTGACATTATATAGACCAAATGATGAATCAATCAACAAATCAGCAGGTTAGCAATAATACAAATATTTGTTAGAGACAGCCTCAGTACATGTATAACTATTTATCAATGTATCTCAAGGTCAGTTTCTAGGCAGATAAAGCTGTGTCATGTCTTAACTGCACTTTGTAAAGTGCTGATTTAAGTCGTAGTCACACCTGATAAGATTTAAGATTGAACATCTGTAGGGCATCTCTCTGAGAAAAGCAATGAGGCCATTACTTAGTCTGACTTAACCTTTCAGGTGCGTGATGCTGGGATGCGGTCGGCCACAGCTTCACAACAAAGACAAAGATGTGTAAAAGTTTTCAGACAACTTCATTTCACCGACTGTCTCCCGCTTTACTGCTGTTAGATGTGTTGATTTGAAGACAATTAGAAACGGAGAATCATCTCCGTTTGATTTCAAGATGCTGAAAGTGTGTGAGAGTTGATGGGCTCACAGTAAATCAGTGGGCCTCGTTGCTGAGTGACCTGCTCACTGCAGTTCGCTCCTTGTGCCAGATGTACAAGTGAACTGCCTATGTCTCATAAGGAGTTAGTGTCACACATGCTGGATGCCTGGGATGTGTCTCTTTAGAAATACTTCTGTAGTCAGTGGACCAACACAAAAAAAGAGTGCAGTGAGAGTACAGAATGGGTGAAGGAAAACTTTAGTAAAGCAACACTTTGACATTTTTGACTTTTTCTGTTTACACTTTTTTATGGTAAGGGAAGCTACATTTAGATTTCTGTGGAAATCAAATAAATTGGCATTGGGTTACAATGTAGACGATTTTGGAATATAATAAATGAAATACAGTCTGCTGTATCATAGTATGGTTACTATTGTTTCTCACCACATTAATGTGCTTTTTTTCTCTTATCAAAGTTGAGGATTTTAAGTTGTCATTTGGACATACTATAACAATAAAGAAACTGCCAACTGGTCGTATTTTTCATAGCTACATTTACCACATGCAGCCTACACGGATAAAAACATCTTGTGATCCATAGTCTGTAGAAATTGTGACACGTTCTTTAATGAAAACGACTAAATGCCATTGCACCCCGAGATATTTGACACAGGCCAACTGGATTCGTTTTGTCCCCGAAGTTGCTCCACCGTCTGATAGAAGTTATAAAGCTATAGCCTAAACGTTCCTATTGAGATTTCATCCACCCACTTCAAATATTAGCAGCAACCAAGTCGTCTAATATTTTTTAAACTACATATTTCTCCGGAAATATTTCATTACAGGCTAATAACTCTGTATGATTATTACAGCAGATTAGTCTTACCTCCAGCTTGTCTGCGTATTGTTCATGAAGTTTGTCGCTCTTCTCTTTCAACTGACGGTTTTCCAGGAGCAACGCGTTTCCCAGCTGGGCTGCCAAAATAACCTCTTCCTCCTTTTGTTTCAAAGCAGCAACAAGTTCATTGGGGTCTTGATAATCTGTAATCTCCTCCGCTCCGTAGTCGAAGTAGAAATCCTCATCCAGGTCCATTTTCTTGGACTTGAAGCTCCAATCATCCAGTCGATCCATAACCGAGTGTTGATTCAAACGCGCCACCTGGTTAAAATAGAGTTTCTAAAGACACGAGGAGACAGAAACACTGGGAAATTTTTTGGCTCACACGTGTGGATAAGTTGTCCACCCATGACACCTGGGTGTTGCAGTTCTCCAGTGAGCGTCTGCGCCTCTGTTGGGGATTTGAGTGCGGCTGAAGGTTTGAGCTCCACAGAGAAAGTAGGCTGGTCCGTCTGTCACCAGCTGATGACTGGCTGTCCCCAGGGGGATGTGGCTACAGTCACCTGAGCAACCGTTACCAAGCAGACTGACACCTGTCCTCGTTCCGGTGGAAAATTACCACGAGCCAGCTCCACCTGTGTGATGTGATCAGCGGTGGAAGAAGTAGGCCCACTCAGACCTTCAACTTTGGTAAAAGTAGCAGTAGGCTACCGCAGTGTAAAAACACAAACTCCTGCCTTCAAAGTGTTACTTAAATAAAAGTACAATAGTATTAGCATCAAACTATACATGAAGTACCAAAAGTAGGTTACTTATTTTCTTTTTGTAACCCACCATTAATAACCCATTTCATAAAAATGTATATTATTTGAATATAATTAATTTCATTTAGATTAGTGTATATCAATGTTAAAGCTGGTAAAGGCCAGTTTGAATCACTTCAGATACCTGCTTAATAGCTTAACCTATAATATTATCTCATACTTTATTTGTTAATTTTGTATTTATTATCTGAATCTATGTAACAATAAGTAAATGTGTCAAATAAATATAGGGGAGTAAAAAGTGCAGTGTTTCAGTCATACATGTAGTAGGGTAATAGCATTATGTAGTAGAACATGGAATTACTTAAGTAAAGAACAAGTAGCCTACCTCAAAATACTTAAAAGTACAGTACTTCAGTATGCGTACTGAGTTACTTCCCACCACTGGATTTGAGGTGATTAAATACATTCAATATTACTTTATTCAAGGTTTTTTAGTTTTACACGTTTCCACAAATTACTGCCTCAAAAAACCCCATAGCATTGAACCAACAGATCGCTGGTGTCATCCAAAAGAACAAGATAGTACATCCTAACAC
>NC_045735.1:25170250-25188459 GCF_008692095.1 Etheostoma spectabile | reverse complement strand
AAAAACTCTGAATCATTAAACAGCTTAATTATACTGTTGCTCATTCATGTGCCCTATCCTGTCTACTTGTTCTCGCTGCATGTCTTAAAAACAAAGTGCACCAATTTTGTCACCACTGGACAATAGAGGTGGGCAATGTGACAATATCAAGTTTAGTGAAAGAATTAGTGTAACAGTTTCATGTAAATATTGGATTTTGACATGATTTTTGCATCAATGTAATGAAGTGCTTTGATCTGTCGGTATTTAATTAGCATATATTTCCCCATGAACAGTTTCTCAATGGATTTTCCAGAAAATTTATCATATATTCATCTGCACTGCACATATAACCAAAAACATGTTTTGAATGCCCAGACTATACTATAATCAAGCCAACATGATATTTTGGAATACGGCAGTGAGGGAATCACTGATTCGGTAATCCATCCACCCAACAAGGGCTTAACAAGTCCATCATAAAGGGAGTGTCTGCCTGCTTTGTTTGCCTGCTTTCCAGAGTTCAAAGGTCAGCCCCTGCAAGGTTTGATGGAACAGGGGGCAGTGTCAGGGGAATAAAAGACGCGGCATCCTGACGCATGGCAGGGCTTTTGTTGTGGAGGGGAGGCACAGCTTCTGTACATATGGCAGCAGGGACCGAGCAAACATAGGAGGCTTGACGTACACCACTGTCTCCTTTGTTCCTGTTCAGTTTACAGGCTGCTGATGGATGGGGCTTGTTGCCATAAATGTGACACATGTGGTCAAGCAGTGCTCACAGAGGAAAGGAGACAACGCATTCATACAAAGCTAATGAAGCTCACGTGTTTGTCTGTCTGAGCGTGTGTGCATACAGTCATATGTCAGAGGTATAGGGGCCGTTTTATTAGGCAACACTCACAAATGATTAATAACAACTGCTTCCACCACTTATTGCCGTAACAATGGTATCTTCTTCTAATGAGTCAGACCACATATACCACAATACTTTGCTCTAACAGTGATAGTGCCATTTAAGTACAAGTTTTTCTGCTGTAAGAGCTGCTTCTGTATCAACAACACCTGTGACAGGTCAAATGATGCACTACAAATGTAAAAGATGAAGGAATAATGTAGCAGAAGCAAAACATGGCTATGGTTATGGTATTATGATTTTATTAGTCAGGAAAGATCACCTCCACTAAATAAAGTCCCCAAAAAATTGGGTCCATCAACGGCCTGAGGATGGAAGCTGATGTAAATACATCCACAGAGTGAGATTCATAAATCAAGATAGGTTTGCGTTAATGTATCAAAAGGGGAAGACATCATTGTGCAGAATAACTCCTTATAGTATTATTGGATTCTATTTTAACTGAAGTATTAACATGTGAGCCGCGTTTTGAAGTTGCTTAAGGTGGAGCTAACTACTTTATTCACTGCTTCATCATGTTGTCAAGCTGTAATTAAAATAAAAAGTACAATATTTCCCCTTGAAATGTAGTGGCTTAAATAGCATAAATAGAAATACTCAAGTAGTACAAATACCACAAGAATTTCACTTAGTTGCATACATTAGTAAATTTAGCCTACTTAGATTTACGTTCCATTTTGAGGGCAAGTTGTAACCCCAGTCAGTTAAAGAAAGGTTTTAAGTGATATTTTATGATTAGTGAACATAACTCCAGCCTATCACAGGCCCTCTAGTGGCTCCTAGTGGACAAACATGTCAAACACATCACTCAGTTCCCTTCCAGGAGAGTTTCATTTTTCTTTAAATGAAGAGATGAAGTTTCTAGTCAGATTAGAAGAGGCTGAGGGAGAGAATTTTTTGTTGTTCATAATCTCATTTAATTATTTTCTTTAAAGTGTTTGTTTATATGTCTATGAAGCCCATTTCTTTACATTCGTATATACTTTTTTCTACAGCTTCTGTTTTGTTGTCATTTTACTATTATGTTGAAATGTTTTACTTTACTTTCTTCTAGTGTCATTTTATTGCTCACTTCTGCGTGAATTATTATGTTGAATTATTAAAGGAGCACTACCCATGCCGGCCAGCAGGCGGCGGTATGTGACCGTCACCTTCCATTAAACACTGTAAGAAGAGGAAGCACAATGTATGAACAACACGCTTGAACTTTCATGAGTTGGCTAACGTTAGAGCTGTCTTAACGTTACTGTCCCACATTTATATTAGTTGTTTACCATTATAGTGACAATGGAGAGGAGCTTAGCGACAGTTTCAGCCATCAAAGCATTAGGGTGAGTAACGTTGAACTGCTTCCATGTTTGCTGCGTACGTTACTTTGATTCCTTGTTACAGCCATATATATACACATAACCCGTGTGACGCTAACGTTAATGTTTGGTACAGTATAATACAAGGTAGCTGTTATATAAGCACTTAATTCTCGGTGTGTGAAAATGTGTCATTTGGTATCAGCATTCTGGTGTGTCCAGTACATTAGGACACTTGCCAACCTGCAGCAGGGGATTTCACCGTTCGTCTTTACTTCCTGCTCAGGTACCCGGGCGGCTGCTGCCTCACGCGGTGTAAATGTGACGAACTTCCCTGTCCGCTGCTCACGTGGCTGACTGCCCAGCTGAGGACTGTCTGTCCAGAGCTACGAGGTTTTTATAATTAACCCCTCTCCGTGGTGCAGCGGGTCCTCTATGCTGTTGGATGCAGTAAACACCTTTGTTTTCTCATTTAGATTTTATTTCATTTTCGGAATTTACATCAAGTAGTGGTCTGAGCTTAGGGGAGAAAATAATAAGCATAAAGCAAATGAAGTATAAAATGAAAAGAAATGAAAAAAAAAAAGATTTAAAAAGGGGGGTGGGAAAAAATGAAAACAACCTGTTAACATAACTAATATGATACAGATATGTATCCTTGCACCTAAGAAGAAATATTTCAGCCACATGTCCTTAAAAACGTTGTCATTTCGTGAACACTTATTTTAAGTCATCAGGTGGGGATTTTTCTAACTGTGCATCATTAAAATAATATCCAGATCTGGTTAGTTTTTATTGTCATAAACCGCCAGACAATGACCTGCGATCTATTACAACTCTTAACATTTAAAAACAAACACCTTTGTAGTAGTTCATAGTCGGTTTTTATATTTTATTTTTTCTTCCATTTTTAAGGTTGAAAAATGAATTCCTTTATTCCTCCTGAAGGAAGATTCTGTGCCAAAGATTCTCGGTATAAATAGCTTTATAGACATACACAAACTGTGCATAAATTAATGGTAAAATGAAAAAAGATTTAAAGGCCAACCATTAAGGGTTTTTAAGGCAGATATACTAAGATTTGTGAATGAAAAAATTCTGATAATGATGTTTTTTTACGAGAAGAAGAACACATAACATAGACAATTTTTGTTATAAGGATCCCTTAATCGTTCCCAGTATATACTAAGGGGGGAATTTTAGAGTTGATAAACTTTAAAATTAAGACATGTTTCTTTTTGCTTGTCTTTTGACTTGTTGGCCAATGTGTACTTTACATCAACTCTAATGTATCTGCAATAAGCTAACATCAGCTGATCTATCAATCTAGCTCTAATAGAAGAAATACACAGGGTATACAATTTAGGCAAAGAAAGTGTAAATTACTAATGGTAGTAAAATGCATGAATGAAAGTGCAGAACGTTATTTTCTATACAGAACAGTTGTTGTATTTTGTTTATGATATTCTGTACTTGTTACTTTTTGCTGCATGCCTTAAATACAAAGACACTTGCTGTAATGTGCTGTATGAATAAAATAGCCTTGTCTTCCCTTTTTTTCAGACTCAACCATGACAGGTGACGTCTTGCTGGTGGGAGAGTTGAGGACTTTACTGTCAAACATGTTGTCTCCCCTCACAGTGCTGACCTCAGAGCTGCTGGGGCCGTCCATCCTGAACAAAGTCACCGGTGAGATATAATAGGAGTCTGGGTTCTGTTGTTGAGTTGTGTGTTTAAGGTTATAACAGATACATTTCCTGCCCAACTTTTTAAAAAGTTGGTGTATCATCTTAAAATGATTGTTCATTTCTTTAGAGTACCTTGTATCAGAATTACAAGCAGCTCTACTAATGAAGCAAAAGGAATTGCATCCTGAGGAGAAGACGACAGGAGAGGATTCGGAAAAAGAGCAACGAGTTGAAGAACTCGCTGAGTTTTGTCAGGAGTATCCAGATGATGATGACAAAGACAAAAGGAAGGCGGAGATGCAGGCAGAATGGATATTACTGATGCACGCCCTTGACATAGATTCCTCCTCTCAAATTACAGATGTGTTGCGTGAGGTAAGTCTCATATAAGAGAAACTGAGATGTGTAAAAGTCATGCCTACAAACTGAGAAGCACTGAAAGGATTTTTTTAAATGCAGGTGGAGTCGAGGCTTACTCGTCTACCATGTGGAGAGATGACAAACCCGCTTCTTAACACCAGCCTCAGCTCAGAGCAGTGGGTATGTTCCCAGGGCTGTTACCAGTTTATTACACATCATATTGAACGCTAACGTTAGCATTTCAACCTTGTTTTCTTTCTTTTTCACAGGTGCAAGTTAAAAAGATCAATCAAGTTCTGTCAGCAGATTATCAGTGTCGGCGACAAATGATGATTAAACGCTTTCAGGTTACACTTGAGTCATTTGCATGGGGAGAAAAACAAAAGGTAGGCATGTTAAATCACTGTACCTGTTGGAGCTTACTCACTTTAAGAATAGCTATACCAAAATGTGGATCATTTGGTTGTTGGTTGGTCTTCTACCCTCATGATGTGTGTGGATGCACAGCTATGCAGCTAGCTACACTTCTAGTCTACAGTTAACACATCACTTAATTTCCTGATGAATGAAACTTCATAGGTATATGTACGATAGTCTTAATTTAGTTTTATATAGAAGTGGTAGACGGACCTTGCCTTACATAGAGCCATGCCACCATTGTGGCTAAAAATGACTTGAAAGATGAATCCATTATTAAAATTTACTGCATTTCTGTCAATTGACTTCTTTCCAGTTCAATAAGTCCTTTTATTTACAGGAGCGCAGTGAAGCGCTGGCCACAGTGCCGCCTCTTTCATCCCTCATCGGCTCCTGCCGAGTCTCCCCGTCTCTTCTGATCGCCATCAGAGAGGATCAGTCCTTCATTGAGCCAATCATGGCTGGAAAAAGCACCTCTGTCTACAAGGTACAACCGTAAATCGTTATAAACCATGCCTGTGATTCTGAATGAAGACATTTCTACTTCAGAATACAGATGGCCTCAAATTCTTCTTTGGTCTCACTAGATGTTGATGGGCAGCGTACCAGACAGAGGAGGACGACCAGGGGAAATTGAGCCACCCATGCCAGTGTGTGAAAATCAAAGAGCGAAAGGACACGGATCAGGACGAGGAGGTGGTCGCCATCAACGTAGATTTACGGATAAAAAAAAGAAAGGGAAAAAAGAGTAATGTGTCATTCTCTTAATTTGAAAAAAAATATTTATTTAAATCTTAATTATGAAATGCAATATGGCTGTGGAACGCTACATATGATATAATTTTATAATTGTAAAGGTTTGCTTAATTCTTAGTTGTAGTTTGTTCGTATATGTACATACATGGCTGTTTTCTTTTCTAAAATAATGTAGCTTTTCATTGCTATAATGTACTGGTATATGACCAGATATTTTTGTAATATGTTTGTTGAGAAACATAATGATTAAAAATGATTTTTTTATTTGTTGGCTTTGCACATTTATATACACATTTGTTTACTAAAGAATAAACCTATTAAACAAAAATGTATTGTAATTTTGTGCAATGTTGGTAATACTTTCATGCTTCAGACAGTCGAGCAATTCCCATTTAATGTAGCTGTCGTTACCAGTGAGAAAACCACTGATGTAGACTGAATTGCTATTTTGTTTTACCTCATATTATTGGAAATGCTGAAAAACTGTTGCAGCAATGTTGGCAGTAATCATTTTACACATGTAATACTATAATTTACATAGATAAGAATCCAGAAATAATATAATTATAACTTATAGAGATAGAATTAAAAAATATTTTTAAAACCGAATTTACTCTGTAACGCTGCCTACAGTTCACCTTTCTTAAATATATGCCACAACTGTTAAACAAAACGGAAGAGACTGTTATTGTCCTTATTGTTCATATTATAGGTATATCCATGAGACTGACTAAAATAGGCTACAACCATAGACTGTTAATATTAAGATTTACAGTATATGGGTACAACATATGGGGAAACCTTTGAGGTTACACCAGTTGAAAATACGTTGCCGTTATTTTTATGAACATTGAAATTATGCATCCGATGCATAATTCCAATGTTCATAAAAACGATTCAAATTAAAAAAAAATGTTTAGGCTAAAAAGATTATGGAAGTCCAATCAATAAGTTACATAATATACACGTACATGTAACTGATGAAAGCATTCCTGTTCTTTCCATCATACCGGAAATTACCCGAGAGACATATGATGTAACACATAGAAAGTTCCGGACCATCGTTACTAAAGGCAGAGACGGTTTACTAAAGGTCGACATTTCGCGAAGGTATTGCGTCTGTTTTTATCAGTGAGCAAATTTACACAGATACTAATAATTTAAAAATGCCGAGAGGAAGCAGAAGCCGGACATCCAGGATGCCCCCTCCAGCCAGGTGACGTTTGATATCCAACATTTGATAGAAGTTGTTAAAACAAGCAAGTTTAGCTAACGTGCTAGTGCTAGTCAGGGCCATTGCTTAAGATTAGCAGCTAGAACTAAATTATATGATTATTTTGTTAATCTAAATGTTGTCCTTTTGTACTAGGAAACTGGTGTTTGCTCAAGTCATTAATAAAAGTAATGCAGGTCACAGTGTATAATCAGCATTATTGTCTTTTAATGTTTTATGGTATCACATTATAAAAATGTGTGAATTACATGAAACTACAGGCAGCTAGGATCAGTTTCCCTTTAACCTGCAGCTTTTTGTATTATCATCATGTTCTCTTTATATATGTACTGTATATCATATTAACCTCATAGGTTTCCCATTGTCTAACCTTTGCCCAGATTGTCTAAAGACATAAAGTGTGGCTTTTTAACTAAATATGTGATTTTGTCCTAAGTGTACGGTGTGCTTTTCTTAAGAGTTTGCTTTTGGCCTTGAGACTTAGCATTGGCAGTTATTTCAAAACTAAGTCAAACTAATTCGGAAAGACAGGTCGTATCAGTAGTTGATTGTGTTGGGATTGTTCTTTTAAATTACTTCACTCTTTACAGCCGGGCTCCACCATCACCACCACCTATGGCCAGGGCTGCACCTCCTCCTTCCTATGCCCCGGCTCCAATGCATGCTCCTCCATCTGCTGTGGGTGCTCCGGCTGCTGCACCCAGGCAGCCAGGTATGTTTGCCCAGATGGCGACTACAGCCGCTGGAGTGGCAGTGGGCTCTGCTGTAGGACACACAATCGGACATGCCATGACTGGAGGCTTCGGTGGGGGACACTCTGAGCCTGCCAAGCCTGACGTCACATACCAGGTAAATAAACTTTTGTTGAGCCGGTCATAAGTCTAGAATAGCCTCAGCGCAGATTAGGGTGTCTGACACGTGGTAGGTAGCAGTGCCAAAAAACAGGTGTGTTTGGGAACTGGTGGATGAGGCAAAGTAGTGTTGAAACAACAAACCTCACTCATACGATGTAAGCTCGTAGGCTACCAACTCATCTTGGTAAAAGTCTTATAACTGAACCATGTACATAATTATACTGTTGCATTTACATGGGTATGTCCACATTAGTTGTTAATGTATGTTTGTGTGCTGATTAATTCCACTTTGCACTCATTCTTGCCTGTGTTTTGGATTAAAAAAAGTCTAAAGGAGAGATGGTAAGTTTAGCTACAATATATGTCATACCTTAGCATGTGAGACGCCTTCAAACATTTTGACACTTATGTGATATTTCGCCATGTTAGGTGTTAAAACATTTTAAGAGTAAATGTATTACAATTTTCAGGTACTGTTGACATTGTGTTACAGTTTAAAACCAACCAAACAAAGAACTTCTCAAAGTATCATGCGTATAGTAGAATGGATCCCATAATCTGTCTTGTGTCTTTCAGGAGCCGTACCAGGCTCAGCCCATGTACCAGCAGCAGCCACAGTCCATGTACCAGCAGGAGGCGCCTCAGCAGCAGCAGGCCTGCTCCTATGAGCTTAAACAGTTCATCGAGTGTGCCCAAAACCAGAGCGACTATAAACTCTGTGAGGGCTTCAGTGAGGTGCTGAAACAGTGCAAGGCCTCTAATGGTGAGTGAAAGTGGGGAGTTGTATGAAATTAGATTACATAAGAATTTATAGCGTGCATGCGTGCGTGCGTGTGTGCGCGCATGTGTGGAAGTCAAACAGTGCAGTCTTGGACTGCTACTGTATTTGTAGCATTATGAGTTTTTGTTTTGAAAGACTCACACGCCAATGTCATAACAGATGTATACATTGTATCTGCAGTCTTGTTTGCTATAGTGGTTGTACTAGATTTAACACGGCCGAATAAGGAGGCCTTATGTAATTACTCAGTCACACAGACGTCATAGCCAAATGATGGCACAGCCATGGATCTGTGGTGTTGCAATACATCGTGTGGCCATAGGGAGGCGTAGCTTTCAAAGCTTTGAGAATGCTTCAAATAACCAGATTTTCTTTTCTTTTACTGTAAGATTTTTAAATTTGGCAACTCAATTAACATCAATGATGGGGAGAATGAAAATGTGTCTAATTGAACTTTTCTTTTCTCCACAGGTATGTTATGAGATGACAAAAACCTGGAGAGTGAAGAGCACACGAACTGAATTAAGCAACCATGCCGAATGAATACTAAGAGGGTGTTACTTCACAAGGGATCAATAAACATGCTATAGTTTGACAGTTGATTATCATCAGACATTGGGTTCATTCTCAGGAAAGTGTTGCTGCAGAGTTTGTAATAATAGTAAATAATGTTTATATATTTTGCTGCATGATGATTTCAGTTGTCAGTGTTTTTCATTAGCGTTGTAGTGCTTTTAATTTAAATAAATGAACATTATTTGTAGCTCATGATAACTTGTAGAACCACCAGTTATGGATGTTGTTTCAAAGTAATAAAGCACTTGAATCTTAAAAACAATGTGTGATGATTTATTCCACTGCCCGTTCATTCTTTCACTGGACTTTACAATGAAAAATCTGTGTTTTTTACATTCAATTTCTTTAATTATTTACTACCAGGGTCCAGCACCTGTCATGCCACTCCAGTCTCAGCAAATGCACGAGCTAAATGTTACATGTGGAGTACTGTTGATAATGTAGCGCTCTCTCTCTCTCTCTCTCTCTCTCTCTCTCTCTCTCTCTCTCTCATATAGCGAGGGCAGGAGCTGCCGGGTGTTATTTCATGGCTCTGTTCAGTGTGCTGCTGCTGTGGAAGCAACAATTTATTTTTGGCATCTGACATTAAAGCTTACCCTTAGCTATGACAGCGGCCCCTCAGAGCCGCGTGAGCCCCGGGGTTTGACTGGAGCTTCTAGTCCGTCCTTTGGCACTTTGAGAACACCGAGTGATACTGATGGATACCCTTTATCTCAGGGACTGACCGGCACCGGACACGGTGAGTCCGCAAATGTTTTTATTATGTATTACTTTATTAGAGGCAGCTAAAGGTCAAATATTGACAGAGGATAAGAGGAGATCTAGTTCACACTGGCATTATGCGAAATCTGCCCTGTGTTGCTTGTTAGCTTATAAAATCCGGTACAATCAACATGATTGAGACAGCTTGCTGTAATATTACAGAAACCTACGGAAGTGGGTGATATCAATAAAAGCGTGCACCAGGTAACAGAATCCAATAATTATTATACTCTACTATAAGCCTATGTGTTCATAGTTACTCCAGTGTAATATAAATTTGAGAAGAGCAGCAGGTCCACGGGTTTGAGAAGCCGCAACCAACAAATATTTTTTGTGTTTTTGCATGATAAGTGATTCATTACCTGTAGAAAATTCACTAATTCTTTATTTCAGGTCAATAGTTAAATGCTTCACTATAACCTGCTGCAACACTGAAGTGCTGCTTCTATCAGCAATTCTAATGAATTGAGCTAATAGGCTGCTTCTGCTGCATAATAAGTACTTTTATTAGATTTCTGATAAGATTGTCAAACCTAAAGCTGTATCATTGCAAGTGCAAACTGTTTCTGTCAGCGAGCTGTTGTGGGAGGAGAGCAGTTGTGCGGCCTTGGTGGTGAACCAGAGTCCCAGCCATCATGACCAAAGAGGAGGAGAACCCTGACTGTGTGGGGGCCCAGGAGTTCTACGCCAAGTACGAAACCAAGGAGATTCTAGGAAGGTATTGAATTAGCCTACAAGGGGTCCAGTCACGTTTTCTTTGAATGGGTCACAACCAGTCAATTTTTAACTTTTGAGGAGAATCCAAATATATTATGTCGCTTCATACTAATGTAATAATTTGGGAAATAAGTGTATTCTTTTTTGTGCTTACAGTTTGCTGAGAAGATAATTTCTCCTTTCTTCCTAATGTTTAGGCCCAAACATTACTTTTTATTTGAGTGGTTTATCTTTCAATATGCATCCCCTGCTGGCCAACCTTTTTGATTTTCAGTTTCAATTCGCCCAATTTTTACAAGATAAAATATTAAAACCTGCTTATTATTATCCTGTTATTAAATTATTTACCTTCACCAGGCCTTCGTCTGTATTTGGGTTCTTCATCTGCTGCCTGTTCTGCAACCGTGACACATCCACTTTATTTATTTAGAAATAGCCTTGAGTTACTTTGTGATTTGTTTTCCTAAATTTCATAGGCCTATTTGTTCCACACCTTCATTTGTCTGAAGAGAGAGTGACAGAGACACACACACACACACACCCAGTGGTGTGCTGTGCCAGTCATCTGCATGTAGCCTACTCTGCCGGTACTGCTAAACCTGTGCTTTAAAAATGTTGAAATGGGTGGCAACAATTACCACCACCACCATTTATTGAGAAAGTCAATCAGCTGATTGGCGATAGCAGAGGGAAAAGCCTGGGAAATGGCAATGGTTACCAATGGGAAACACCATCACATCACTGATGTCATCACACTCCCTCCGACCAATGGTGGCACTTTATCACAGAGCGACAGTTTCAAGGTCCTAGGGCCTGTCACTGCAGTCTAGCCAAAAACAAATAGGCTATTTCCTAAATTTATGGTCTAGAAATTCCCATTTTTTTGTTTAACAGCCCAGTACATTATAAAAAAAAACCACGTTAGTAATGTTTTTTTAGTTGAAACACTGTTTGCTTTCCCAGGAGTCCCTGAGGAATGTCAGCAGTGCCAGAGCTTTCTTTCTCATTGTCATTCCCCACCATGTGTCAGACGGTGGTGCTGTTACATAAAGCACACAGTGTTTGAGGAGGCTACGTTTGTTAAATTCAGCGTTTTTTGGACAAAGGTTTAGTGTTGAGGGCTGCCCGCAGTGCCCAGAATTGGACAGCATGTTAGATAATGTACTTTCACCCCCATTCCCTTTCTTACATGCAGGTCACCGAATTTGGACAATGTGTTCAGCTGCTCTGGTGCTCTGCACATGGCTCGGCCAGCTTCACAAACAGGGAACAGAGAGCCAGTTTAGTGTCCGTTCTAAACAATCCCCTGAAATGGATTTTCTAAATATACATTACAATACAGAGGTTACAATCTCTGACTTTACGCTCACACATCACATCAAGATGAAGCATGGCTACTGTTTCATAGATTACAGGAAAAAACACTGAGTATTTTGAGAACATAGCGTCCTTATCACAGAAACTTAGTTCTTTGCTGAAGTTCACAACCCAAAGCACACAAACATGTTTTGTTCTTTGAGTCCAGCTGTCCAAACACTAATCACTAAAATATTAAGTAACCTGACAAAGCTGTGGATAACAAGGGATTTCTCTTCCTCAGGGGAGTGAGCAGCGTGGTGCGTCGCTGTATCAACAAACGAACGTCTCAGGAGTACGCAGTGAAGATCATCGACATCACCCCCTCGGACAAGACGACCCCGCAGGAGATCGAGGAGATCCGAGAGGCGACAGTGAAGGAGATCGACATCCTCAAGAAAGTCTGTGGACAGGAGAACATCAGTAAGCAAATACTGACTGATTTAAATTCAAACCGTGTGTGCATGAGCAGCTTTATTAAAACATGGATTTACATGGATAGTCTCAGAAAGCCAAAAGAGCGTGGCTGGCCTTTGTCCCATTTGTAGTCAGTGTGGGCCTTGCTCTCAAGTTATCCACCTATCAACTGAATTTAAGTCCTTTTGTTTTTGTTCGTCTTCATTCATGTCACACACTTAATGTGCCTCAAATGTCTCTCCAGTACAGCTCAAAGACTGCTACGAGTCCAAAGCCTTCTTTTTCCTGGTTTTTGACCTGTAAGTGTCAAATCTCAAGTTTAACACAGCTGACTTTTAAACAGAAATTCAAGCAAGCAGCTGTTCAAATGTTTTCTTTCTCGCAGAATGAAGCGGGGTGAACTTTTTGACTACCTCACAGAGAAAGTTACTCTGAGTGAAAAGGAAACCAGGTCAGTGAGAGTGTTACATGACTATTATGAATTCTCCTAATCCTTTAAAGATCTTTAAGAGTCTGGTGTGTGTGGGTTTTAGGAAAATCATGCGTGCTCTGCTGGAGGTGGTCCAGTTTCTCCACAACCAAAACATCGTCCACCGTGACCTAAAGCCTGAGAACATCCTTCTAGACGACGAGATGAACATCAAACTAACCGACTTTGGCTTCGCTGTGCAAATCCAGCCAGAACAGAAACTCAAAGGTGGGTGAAAGCTTACATGGGAACAAGCCAACAAACAATGTTTCAATATCTGAATGAATTTAAGGTCATTTCAGAATGACAAGTTTACGTCTAGATAGTCCAACTGACCCAATTTGCTCACACTGACATATCAAGAGCAGCAACAATATTGCACTACAACATCGGCAACAATATCAATATTGGCAAAGCAACAATATCGGACATGAACACAACAGAAATTCCCACCCCAGCTTATTCAGCTGATGCTATTTAAGTGTCCTTTTCTTTTAAAGTGTCTATGTTTACAACATTCATACTACAGTGCAGTTACAGCAGCTGCTGGCGGTCGGCGGAGAATCTGGGTCTGGTTGCACAACATGCTCCCATCTCTCTTAGCTGCTCTTATTAAGGTTAAGATGCAACAGTACACTCCGATCTATTTAATGTAGTCCCAGACACTCGGAGTACACTGACCTTTCAAATAAGATTCATCAGGTCATTAGCAGTGGGAACTGGCAAGTCAAATGTCCAGTGGAACTGTGCGTATAGTTTTGTTTAGTTGGTAAATATGTCATATTCACGTTCGATAAGTAAGTAAGTAAGTAAGTAAAAGTTTATTTATATAGCACCCCTCACAGGTATAGGGCCACAAAGTGCTTCACAACAAAAACATTAATATCATAAAATACACACAATAAAAGCATAGACAGTACATGATCATATCAACCCACAAGTAGCTAATTGAAAGCCTGAACAAATAAATGTGTCTTTAGTCTGCATTTGAAGGCATCAACAGAATCAGAAGAGCGCATAGACGGTGGAAGATCATTCCACAACCTAGGGGCAACAGCCTGAAAAGATCGGTCACCTCTAGTATGGTAGCGAGCGCGTGGAACCGTCAGCAGGTTCTGATCCACAGACCTCAGAGCACGCACAGGGGTATAATGCTGAATCAAGTCACTAATATAGAGGGGAGCCTGGCCATGTAAAGCCATAACTTGCATTAGACTGTAAATCTAATTCAGCAGGGTCTGCAGGCACATGCTGTATGCATACAACACATAATGTGAAGGTTGCCATCAAAACGAATGTCTAAATACATAAAGAGGTAAAGGATTTCTGTAAATGTTTTCATATGTAGGTAATGATGTCATTCAATTCAATTTTATTTATAGTGTCAAATCAGAACAGGAGTTATCTCAGGACACTTTACAGATAGAATGGGTCTAGACCACCCTCTATAATTTACAAAAACTCAACAATTCCCCCCTCATGAGCAAGCAATTGGTGCGACAGTGGCGAGGAAAAACGTCCTTTAAACAGGTACAAACCTTGGACAGACCCTGACTCTTGGTGGGCGGAGTTATAGATATAATATATTGATGTTCTAGTTAGACAGAATCTGCTTGAAGATGTAAAAAATGACTATAAATAAGTACTAAGTACTCAAGTTACTGTATTTAAGTAGGCTATGTCATTAATTGATTTATTGTTCGCTTGGCTACTTTTGCTTGGATAAGAATTACAGAATAGCCAACAGATGCTTTTATGGCTTTAAAGTTTGCTTTTCCCAAATGAGACAACCCTTGAGAGACAGCTTTTCGTGAAGATAGTCCCTAGTTTTGAATGCATTGCTCTTTTGGATAAGAATTGGCTGCATGTGTTGTTTTTCCTTGTAAAGCACTCTGTAATCTCTGGTTTTGTTAACTGCTACTTAAATATGATACATATTATTTTTTATCAGCATGGTTGTGGCCAAGAAGATACAACATAAGCCTGCTACTTACAGTAATCTTCAGTAGAGCAACTAACATACAGTCATTTGGGTAGTCTACTGGTGTAATAGTATACCTGATTTGGACTTCTCACAATATCCATCAGATTAAAGTTTTTGAGCTTTGTAAATGTGCGTTTTAAAGTTCACAAGTTTGCGGTGTCTTGTAATGCAGAGGTGTGTGGGACCCCTGGCTACCTCGCACCGGAGATCATTGAGTGCTCCATGGACGGAGGGCATGCAGGATACACTACTGCTGTGGACATGTGAGTGTGCAGAGACAAAAAGCACACAACAAACCAGAAAGTTAGTCAGAATGTTAGATATATAAACTAAACAATATAAGCAACAAAGTTGTTACACCTATTAACAAATGATTAATAAACAGTGCCAACGCACACATTCTGCAGCAATGTGAAACTACTGTGCAGTTTATTTGTAACCCGTAATCTTATGCACAATATGGAAACTCATGTTATCTTATATATATATATAACTTGGCATACACATTTTCCAGGTTATTATCAGAATAATGGATGTACACACTGTTGACACACTTTGTGAGCTTGATTTTCTCTTGGTTTCTACCTGCAGATGGAGTTCGGGTGTGATCATGTACACGCTGCTTGCAGGCTCTCCGCCCTTCTGGCACAGGAAACAGATGCTGATGCTGCGTACGATCTTGTCTGGGAGCTACGACTTCTCATCTCCAGAGTGGGAAGACCGCTCAGACACTGTTAAAGATTTGGTACGCTCTTTTGTCCACCTCTACTTTTGCTGATTGGATGATGTAACAACTGACACTTTGTAATAGTTGACTAATATCACTTATGACAATTAGCGATGTTAAAATATGAATCTGCCGTAGGTTTTTGATTTAACAGAAGAATGAATAACCCTCTCTGTGCGGTTTCCCTCAGATCTCTCGGATGCTGGTGGTTGACCCAAAGCAGCGATACACCGCTACAGACGTCCTCAACCACTCGTTCTTTTCACAGTATGTGGTTCATGAAGTACGACAGTTCAGCCCATACAGGCGGTTCAAGGTGAGACGTAAAAGATTATCACTCAAAATCTCAATCACATTCACAAACGCACAGCTTACCATAAACCTTTAGATTAACGTCCTACCTTCCTATGTATCGAACAGATCCATTTCATATTGCTTGACTACAGAGGGTGATGATCATTGAAATATTGCCTCTTTGAACACACCATCAAGCACTGTAGTACCATCAAAGAATATTTTACAATCTATTGGTTCATTTGTAAACAGTATTCTCCAGTATGCATTCACTTGATTAGATATTTAGTAATGTCTTATTTGTTGTTGGCCATTTAGAGTCTTTTTAGGTGTTTGTGGGTACATTTTCAAATAAAAGTCTAATGAAGGTATGTGTAGGCCTAATGAATAAAAACAAATAGTTGCCTGGCAGGTGGGAAATCATCCCCAAAACGCTTAGTGCTGAAGAATGATAAAGCCGGTGCAACAAAACTAATGGCAAAGTAATAAAGACATTAATCAAACACAGTCTTTACACACACCGTCCTGAGAAGAAGTCTAATTAGACAGAGTAAGTGAAAACACCTATGTGGGTAAACTATGGGGTATTGTACCAAAACATTATGGCGACACTTTCCACACATTTAAAATACCCTCAATACTCCAAGACACCAGTGAACTTTTCCCAAACTTTCTCCTTCAGGTAATTTGCATGACTGTTCTCGCCACAATGCGAATCTACTGCAACTACCGCCGTGCGAAGCCCGTCACCAAGGAGGTGATCAAGAGCGACCCGTACTCTGTCAAGCCCATCCGCAAGCTCATTGACGCGTGCGCATTCAAGATCTACGGCCACTGGGTCAAGAAGGGACAAACTCAGAACAGAGCAGCACTTTTCGAGAACACTCCCAAGGCCATCCTGCTGTCGATGGTTGCCGAGGCCGATGAGCCGGTCCACCACATATGGTAACAACACTCAGGGCAGATCTGCTGGAGATGGAGGCAAAGGTACTCTTCTTCTTAGCGTGGCTTTTTATACTCTGTTATATAAAAGGAACTTAACTGGTGAAACATAACACCATACAAGGTTCATTTTAATGTGAAGAATATATTTTGCTCATTCATTTTAAAATGCAGAAGTTTGTTGATTTACCTCAAGAATTGTCAAATGTGGCAAACAAAACATCTGCAAGAATACCACTGTACGCTTTCTGTCCTAAATGTAGATTAGAATAACAGGTTTAGAGAAGAAATGTCATTGTCTTTGACTTATTCTTTAATGCCTATGTAAAGCAATTTGAGCCAACAGCCACCTCAGTTATCAGAGATTTTTTCTTAGTGCTATGCACTCAAACATTGACACAAGGTTTCCACCTTACCTTTTACAGTAAGAGATAAACATTTAGTTAAGGTTTACATTTTGGATGACCACAATAAAATTGAAGAATTTCTGGTTGTATGATACCCTGGAGTATCTCATTACTTTTTCGTGACTGGGTTGGCTCAGTTTGTAGAGCAAGGCCCACATATGCAGAGGCCGACCTGTGACAATTTCCTGCATGTCTGCCCCCTCTTCTCACCTAGCCGTTTTGTCAGAACTGACCGCCAAAGCAAAACGTGGACAAAACCAATTTAGCAACTGGAATATAAAACCGTGAACCTGCATACTTGAATGGCATGGTCTTATTGTTTTGTCTGGCTGTTTGATCATCATGCAGACTGTACTGAGAACAGCTTCAAGGGAAGGTGGAATTATATAGCACTTTAAAATGTATACCATGGATTTATTAAAATGTGCATTAAATTTGGGGGGAAAAAATTGACTCGTTATTGTAAAGGTCACTACTTTTTTCTTTTGAATTTATAAATCTGAATTGCATTTGTGTGTGTGTGTGTACACAAACTTGAAGTTAGAAAGCTAATACACAAGACCCATTTAACACAGTGAAGACTTTATTACAACACTAGAGTGAGGTACATCTTCCAAGTACAAATCACTCACTCAAGGGCAGATGGTGCTAGCTTTTAGCACAAGACAGTTACCCTTGTGGAGCTGTGGGGGAAAAATAAAAAAGCATTTAGAGTTTAACATTTCACAACATGCATTAATAGTTAACTTTTCATTGTCATGTTCTTACCATGATTGGAGTTGACCATTTCTCATGTTCCTGCTTTAGAAGCAGCCACCGGTTGCTCTGTAGAACTGAGCAAACAGTTTAAAAATATAAATAACCAGCACGAATATTGACAGAGCAGCATCTACAATTTCCAAGTTTATCATTGTACTCATTCCTGTACAGTTGGATGAGGCTGAGGGAAGCACTCATCCAGTCATCTAGCAGTAATGAGATGTGGCTTTAGCATGGTGTCTGACTGTATCCCGTACAGAGCAGCTGGAACAGAATTCAGCCGTGCCTCAGTGCAGTGCTGACTCTCAGTGCCAGGAAAACTAATTATGCTGCATAACAGTGTGTGCAAGCCTACCATCCTCAGACCTCAACGGTATGGAGGTCAGTCGTAGCAGCCATGTTTCTTTGGGCCACTGTGTGATAGCCATGGATTACTGCACTTCTTAGATCTTGACAAATGCAGGAACAAAAAACAAAGTGTTTTTTGAGAACATTGTTATGGAGACTTCC
>NC_045735.1:25150367-25170240 GCF_008692095.1 Etheostoma spectabile | reverse complement strand
CACACAAAAGGAATTGTGCTAAACAATGCTTTTGGTAAAATATCAAAATGAACATAAACAGTCACATTTAAGAGCCATGTTTCTGTATTCACTCAGACATAAGATAAAGAAGGCACATCATTAGCATTCTTATCCTGTTGAGTCAGTGTGTGAAAAAAATAATTTAGCATGGTGTCTGACTGCATTTACTATTTCAAGAGTAAAACAGAATTCGGCCATGCATTCAAATATGTTATATAATTACATTCTAAAAATACATGTTAGATTAATCAAGCGGACTTGACAAGGAATTGGCTCACGTTGCCAGTGTTTAATTTGTAACTCCCAGTATCCTCACCTCTGCCACATGGTGTGTTTTAGACTGGGCGCTCCTGCATGATGAGTCAGGTCAGCCCATGTCTTCCAATGTATTCTGTGCCATGATCACAAAACAGAGGTAAACAAACATGTTAACGTCAGCAGAATCATACATGTGTATACACGCTCAACTATGTTGTCTTTATATCCTATTAAAATGATGGGCCTAAACCTATCGTAACACAGCTTAGCCTAACTATTAACTCTGTTAACAATCCTCTGGACCCCATCTTTGACCATACAAATCACAATCTATGCGAATAAGTGAGTCTTGTGGGGGTGTTTAAGCAAAATCTCGATTACTTTCGGACTAAAGAACTACCGTCTTCCAGGTGCGAAGCACGATAACTTCTAGCTAGCTAACGTTAGCTCACCACCATGTGTAACGTGACCGCATGCTTTCCACATACAACAGAAAAGGCGTCTGAATCTAGTCAACGTTAGCTAAAATTACCTGTGCTGAGTTGCAGCTTAAATTCGCATTGTTCCACTTGAACCCTGGTTCCGTTTTGCAGCAAAGCTGTACGCCTGAGAGCGACATTTTATACGTTAATAGCCACCGACTTGTATGTGGAGTATGCTGCTAGCCACTGACTTCACTTCAATGTGGAGGATTTAGCTAGCTATTAGTTACGGTTAGCAGACTTTTCATGGGATGGCGAAGACAAGACCCGCCCTCCTCTCCTTCTGATTGGCTAGTACTTGCAAAATATGTATCCTGTAACTGTTGAAGAGACTATATGGATTAGTGCAGGATGTGCAGAGTGAATGCATACAGGCCAGAATGTGGAATTAAGAGTTTATGCCAGTGGGGGCCTGGGGCCTTGTTAATATTATCTATCATCAACATGTTTCTTGATTAAAACCAGAGTACTGTTTGAACCTGTGTCCCCTAGTCACAACACTTTGCATTGACCTTCATCCTAGACTACACATCTGCCCATGCACATATTATATATTATTTGCACATTCTGCACTCAACCCATTCAGCCTCTTTTTCCTTATGCAACAGTTAATTTGTATGTATATATTTGTTTATGCATTTAATATATTTTTACTATTATTATTGTATTTCATATTGACATTTACTATGTCTGTTTGTCCGTTTATGTATGTACCTTTCACCAAGGCAAATTCCACATAAGTGTAACTTATTGTGGCAATAAACCCTTTTCTGAATCTGATATTCCTGCTAGTTGATAATAGAATTGCAACTAATTTCATAAAACAAAATGATGTTCTTGGTTGAAACCTAGACTATTTATAAACCAAATGCAAATACAGTGATTGCAAATGCTACTATTGTTTATTATTATGTAATTTATTTCCTAGTTAGCTTTTGAGCACTTCTCCCATGTTTGACTATAGGCCAACTTCATTGTCACTCGTTTGTGTAATTTGAGTCAAATAAAACCAGCTAGACGAAGCTGTAATTATAAGAAATCTAAGAATTATACTAATTGGATAGGCTATGATGTATAAAGTTAGGACTTTGTACAAACCTACAGGCATACAACGTAAAAAATAATTTCCTGGCTGTATATACCAGTCTTGAGTGTGTGCAAGATTAAAGTCAACAAGACTATTTATAAATGGTGGTTCCCAAATTTTTTTCATCCAAGCGCCCTATGAACGGCGCAAAATATTTTTGGTAGAAAAAACAACAACAATAAAGAGGTACAACGCATTCATTAAAGGCTATAATTATTTTAGGAATTGTGCACACAAAAATACCATGTATCCTGCAATACTGCACAGAAACCCTAGATGTAGCTGTGGTACCCATTCGAGAAACACTGATTAGGCTGGTAACCCCGTATCTAAGCTCAAATTTCTGCTTTATTATCAGTTGTTAATAAAGCAGAAATTTCAGCTCCTGACTCTTGTTTATTAATAAACCTAATGTAATACAGTGCTGTCGTCATCTCGTTATGGAACCATAGACTGTATATTAATTAATATAACAGTCAATGCATGGAACCAAGCAAACGGGTAGTGGGCGGTCCCTCACAGTGGCTGTTCAATAAGAAAAAAGGGTGGTCCTTCACCGGCTTCCCTCTGATTGGTCCAGCATTCAGCAGTTCTCTTCCTCATCAGTGAGTCCAGCTCATTCGGTTCGACTCGGCTAATGTTGAAGCTGTCCGTAGTGCCTTACCGACGCAGCTCTCACCAGTGAGTACCACACCATAACTTTGTAATTAAATTCCGTAGAAGACATTAGCGTGGTGTTGCAGCCTGAGGAGTATTCGGTTGACAGTTGGATAGCAAATTAAGCCAACCCAACCCTGGTCCTCTCGCTGGTCCTCTGCGGTCACAGTGGACAGTGTCGGGTGACGCAACCCGTGCCGAGGATGTCTAGCTAGCTAGCTGTACGACAGCCTCCCTCATATAGTCTGTTCAGGCAGGCTGCTTTATGTAACGCATTCTGTCACGCAGCATTGGACCGGGACACGTGTTTTATTTGAGATCCGTCGAAACGTTTGCACATAGGTATTTCAGTCAATGATGTATTTTCCGCTTCACTGGACAGAAGAGATCTACTGCGTAGGCTACTGCACAGTTTAACAATTAAATCATTCAACTGCTGGGGACAGTCCCAGACCTCACGTTTAACCAACAAATTCAGCTCGGGACTTATTAGATGTTCCCTCACACAACTTCCTAATAGCACCATGCCTTACATTAGGCTATGTATGCTATCAGAGTCCTTTTTGCAATTCTGCTGCTGTTGTTTTTAAATGTCTCATACTGTGTACTTTTTCTTTTTCCAGCATGATGGCAACACTTTCACAGACAAAGGAACTCTTCCGGAGAGCAGAAGCTGTCTGTTTCGATGTGGACAGCACAGTCATCAAAGAAGAAGGCATAGATGAACTTGCCAAATTTTGTGGTGTGGGGGATGCAGTCACTGAAATGTATAAATGCTGTCAATATCACATTAACATGCACGGAAAAATACACCTTATTTTGATGTCAGCTCTGGATTTGTTTTAAAATATTATACAAATCTCTTGGTGTTTTCACAATTCAGGACTCGCAAAGCTATGGGCGGCTCAATGACATTTAAAACAGCGCTGACTGAGCGTCTTTCCATCATCCGATGTTCCAGAGAGCAAGTGAACAAACTCATAACAGACCACCCACCTCAGCTGACTCCAGGTATCAGGTGAATATGTGACGATGCCTCTTCTTCTGAGAAATGCCAGTCATTCTGTGGACCTTGAGTTCCACCCGAAACATAAGACTTGGTATGCAAAGGACATTTGGAAGTAGTGTACGTTAAGGAGTTTCTTCAACTGACCATTTATGGTAACCAACTCTCAGTATAAAGCCAAACATGGGGGATAAACAAGAAACATCTAAATAGTATTTCTTAAAGCATATTGGTAATTTGTATCTAAGGAAGTGGTTTAGGAAAACAACAGCTTGGATAAGCTCCACACTTTCTAAAACAAATCAAGCATCCAGAGTCAGGATGAGCTGTCTGCATGTATTTAACTATCAAAGGTGCTGGCACGGCAGATCATTTAGTGGGACCTGTCTACAACTTCTTTATCAGGCAAATATGTGACATCTAGCTTTAATCCTATGCATGTCTTCCGCATTTAATGTCTCTCGTGCTCATTTATGCACATGAATAGGTGCTTATTTACAAACATCTAGTTGTAAATGTGTGTGTGCATGGAACACCGCCTGGCCAAGGTTGGTCCAAATTAGATTTTACTACTGCCTACTATACAAACTTGTAAGTAAGAACTGCATTTATCTCATTTGAGTGTTGATAAACAGCCATTTCTCTTCATCTAGGGAGCTCGTGGACCGTCTGCACCAGCTCAACATAAAGGTGTTCCTCATCTCAGGCGGCTTCCGCTGCATCGTCGAACACGTGGCCACTCAGCTAAACATTCCTCTGCATCATGTCTACGCCAACCGGCTCAAGTTCTACTTCAATGGTAAGAGCTAGAGGTAACTTTTTTTTTTTTTTGAAAGATTATTTTTGGGCTAGGGTGCCCGAATAGCACACCTGGTGGAGCATGCGCCCCATGGACAGAAGCTCAGTCCTTGCTGCGGTTTTGACTTGCGGCCCTCTGTTGCACGTCATTCCCTCTCTTTCCCCCTTTCCTGTCTTAAGCTGGACTATCCATTAAAAGCATAAAATTATTTTTGGCCTTTTTAATGGATAGGACAGCTGAAGACAGGGAAGGGGGGAGAGAGGGGAAACGACATGCAGCAAAGGGCCACAGGCCGGAGTCAAACCTGCGGCCACTGCGTCGAGTAGTAGCCCGGATTGCATTTCTAATCTGAATCAAATCTTTTCCTTCATCAGTGTCACAATGCTTCTGTCAACTTGACGTAGGGCAACATTCTACATTTCTAAATTTCGTTGTGTTTTCCAGGAGAGTATGCTGGTTTTGACGAGAGCCAGCCCACAGCTGAGAGTGGTGGAAAAGGAAAGGTCATCAGCATGTTGAAGGAACAAAACGGCTTCAAGACTGTGGTGATGATTGGAGATGGAGCCACGGATCTAGAGGCATGCCCCCCCGCTGTAAGTGTTCACATTGTCTTACCTGGTTTCAAACTCTCCCCAGTTTCAGTTTCGCACCTTTGCATGTTTGATAGTCGGTAATGTATTCGTAAACACATTGTGTCTCTTTTGTCCTCAGAGTGCTTTCATCGGGTTTGGTGGAAACGTGGTCAGGCAGCAGGTTAAGGAGCGGTCGTCATGGTACGTGACAAGTTTCGGGGAGCTGCTAAAGGAACTGGAAGTGATTTAAAGAAGCTAAGAGTACTATTACTGATTTTTAACATTTTATATTTAAACCTAAGGATGTGCCTCTAATGGTTTTTAATCCCCTGCACGCACAATTTTCCTTCAATGTGTACTCAATAGATTTTTATAATGAATGGAAATGTTTACAATAGTGAGACCAATTTTACCTTCATGGGGATGTTGCCCTATTGATTTTATACTAGAAGATACTAAACAAATAACTGTTTATGTTGAGGACAAGACCATTTTAGTGTTTTAGCACTTTTTTGTATCAAAGCCATTAGGTAAGCTAATACAACTCCTGCATCACATAAGGTGCAATGAGCAATAGAAATATTTTATTTCTGTATATATGGACACTAAGAGCTGTAACCATACATGTCAATGAGAAGTTAAGTCCAGTAAAGATCAGTATTAAACATAAGGTCATGCTGTCACAGATGTTGTTTGAACCGTTTTAATTTGTGTTGGCATTCTTGTCCTTCCCTCTACACTGTTCCAACAAACTATAAGACAAACAAGATAAACAGATAAACATGCTTCCTTTAACAATGAAATCTGATATTACACTCTGCAGCCGCATGATTGCCCACTCAGTCCCAGATCCACTCAGCCACTGATAGATAACATTTGTTTTCAGGGTTTATCATACATGATAGTTATGTCTCATTAAAACATGTTGGATAAAAAGCTTTTTTTTTTTTTTAAACCAGGCATGCTGTCTTCACAAGGAAAAAAAAATAGAAGCCAAAGTTACAAACACAGCACCATGAAACCGCAACATTACCGTGACAGGGAACCTAGTAGGAACATCCAGAAAAAAGCAACTGAAAGGAGTAGTTTAGTTTGGATTTATAATAGACCTCAATTAAATATAAAATTATCAGGTTTACATTTCTTTCCACGTACTTTATTGTCTTCATGACTAGAAACGGAAATACAGTTTTCATGAATATACAGAGGCGTTATCTCACTTCACTCGGCAATGGCAGGGCGTGCTTCAAAGTGCCACTCCTCAGCACAGCAACATATGTCGTCCAAATTTACATTAAATAAATAACTACTGCACTGTGCAGCTAGCTTCAGCAGCACTTTTCTATCTGTCCTCACACCACACAGCTGCTCCTCTTTTCAAGTAACTTTGGTTGGTTCTAAACTCAGAAGAGCTCGGTTCGTGGACCAGTTTTAACGTGGCACCAGACGTTGACCATAACGACCACCAGGAGGTTCAAATTGGACGAATTTACTCGTTCTGCTCCAGAACCCCCCCAAAAAAGAAGTTGAGCATTGCCAAGGCCTGTGAGGGGTTTTGACTATTTTAATTGCTGATACATGGTAGGCACTGTTGCCTCCTCTGTCCTGGTGACATCTTGAACTAATAAAGCCAGGACAAGAAAAGAAAAGGGATGTTTGGTAACTCTGATGGGAGGTCAAAACCATGATAGTGATGCTCTGGATAGAGGTAACATTCAAAAGGAGTGCCACTTGATTTCATCTTCTAGCTCGCCGCTTCTTCACTTCAGCGGGGAAGCCTTTGTCGGGATCATAATCCTGGAATCCATATGTTGAATGAGAGGAACTGGAGAAAAGATTTAGAGGACTCAGTGTCAGTTTAAAGTCCTTGTGATATTGATCAGGTTTAGCAAGCTCTAAAAGTTAAATAGGTTGTTACTCAAGACAAATGGGATAAAGCTCTTGAAAAAAAAGTTCAGTCCGACAGCTGAGTTTTCATCACCACTTTGTTTAGAAAAAGGACTCACCTGTGTAGTACACCACTTCGTCCCAGCCCTCCTGCTGCCAGGCGCCGTTCCTCGTGTCTTCTCTGGACTGCAGGTCTTTGTAAGCTGCAATCCACAAATCACACATAACACTGCTGATAGTGCGTGGAGACACTGCACACAGTCCGTAGCAGTTCAGCTCAGTTTTGAGCTGCACGTAACAATTATTTTCTTTGTCCATTCATAAGGTAACACATATTTTGGTTAAATTATTCTGTTGAAGTTATAACAATTGATTTGTCTGGACACTTCAATAGCAGGTGACATCTTATTACCTTAAAAAAATTACTTACAATTATGTTGTTGTGGTAAAAGGTTTAGCAAACAAATATAACAATGCAAGCAGAGCAGGAGTCATGTTGGCGTCCACCTGATTAAAGTGCAATACTCAGTCTCCTGGCAACAACGTTTGGGGCACTATTGCTTCATAATTGACTTAAAGTCAATTATTAAACTTGATGATTGGTTTTCTGTGCTGTTTCAGCACTAGCATGATTATCTGCACGCTGGCACGGTCAGTTTACATAAAGCTGGTATTTGACCGTACCCCAGAGGTGATGAACCATATAGAGGTTGCCGATCTGTGAGAAAAACCCTCCCACAGCTTCTCTGTTGTGCTGGCGGTATCCGATGGCTCTGGCCCTGCAGACGAGAACAACTTCAGTCCCAACACAACCATCAGGGCTTCATCTGGCATGACAAGACCAGGCCGACACACGTGGGACATTTAAAACATCTTCAAACAAGAATTTCATTATGACCTTTGAATTTAATCTGGACCCTTTTTAATTTACACAATTGGATTTTAGTCTGTTTTGTTAACGTAAACTAGACAATAGTCTTCCATAGATGTGATTATCCCTTAAAACATCCCGTCCAACCATAAGATGTGATGTCATTTCTTACTGTACACACGTTTATGGATATTAAGCTGTCCATATGAAATGGTGTACTGGGATGAGTGGAATGTTTTCAAGTAATTATGTTTTCCCCCTAAAGCAAACATGTACTTATTTAAATCATAATCATTGTCTGGACAGAAAACTATAAAGCTTGTTTAAGCCTTCAACTACACACATTATATTAAAATTGCCTTAAAATTGCTTTGCTGGCATAATGTACAGGGCTTGTTTTAAATACAGACAGGTTAAAGTAAGCATAAATGCAAAAATAGGAAAGGAATAGTAGCTTTAGAAAAAAAATAACCTTGTCCTAGCATGATCTTGTCATCATTGGTGTCTTTATTGTCCTATGATATTTTTTAATATTTGTCCGCTTGAAAATCCTGGATACTTTTCTAGTGTTTGAAGTTATAGTAACTTATGAAATCAAGCAGATGACAATTAGGAGCTACCACAAATGTTTAAATTGGAAAACAATACATCAATGACATAGGTGCCAAACAAGTTGTGAAATGTAAGCAGAAAACTCACGTCTTCTTTTGTATTAATTGAAATCAACCCAATTGTACAAAGTGATAAATGTGGACTTGTCGGCTCGAGTACCGGGTCATTTTACTGAACTATTATGTACACACATTTGTAATGTACATACTCTTCCACTTGTATTTGAATTTGGCTTGAGAGCATTACAGTTCAGCTTCAAAATAGTGTCTCTGTGGAATAGCTCTTATTAATGACGGCGTGGTGAGGAAGGTTTTATGTAGTGCAACTGATCTGTAACTACAGTTCAGGGAATCAAATGAATTCAGGCTGCCTTACCAGTAATTACCCCACTCGATCATGGTTCCTGGCTGGGAGAAAGAAAACACAATGGTCTTTATTACAATAAAATAGCTTTCCAAAATATAGATTGATATCACACCTTCTTTCCAGAGTAATAACATTAACACAAATAAACGATAGATACATAACACAGGTATTTTGTCATTGGCAAGATAAGCTTAATAATTACACCCAAAGGCTTCTTTAATCATTCTCTGTGGCTTAAGACAACAAACAGCCTGCCATGTCTAAGAGTGGGGGGGATAATAGCTTGCATTCATCACGTCACAGGGAGCTCTGGCAGATCAGGACGAACGACTTAATGTGCAACGCATGATGTGTTTCCAGCATTATGTAGGTCTTATGCTGCGGCCAATTTAACCATTGAGATTACCAATGTCACCTGAGTGCCCATAAGCAGATTTAAGTTTTTATGTTGTTAATACTGACTGTTTGAACACCACTCTCATCTTGAATGCTCGAGACACAGGGTCACTGTGGCGGAGGTCGTTTAGAGGTCTCAGAAGCAAAGCATATCATATCATCAGTTTAAAACGGAAAAACATGACAGAGGAGAAGTGAATGAGTAATGCGGTCTCTTTCTTCTGGAGCCTAAGCCGCTGCAGAGCAGCTAGCAAAATAATACTTTATATGCACTGGGGTGGCTCCTAGTGGCAATGAGTTGTGATGATGAAAAAGGTGAGTGATCAGTTTCCTTGGACCAAAAATTTACAAAACATACTGGTCATTAGCTGAGTCATTTATATCATAATGAAAAAATGTTGGTTCTGGGCTGGGAAGCTGTTAGAGTATCCAACACAAGGTTTTTTTTTTGTTGTTGCTAAAAAAACAAAAAAAAGCAATCTTGCAATGTTTAACAAATGTCTACTCTGTACACATAACAGCCGCTGGATTACATGTGTGTCACTCATCTGTTCCTCTGCCTGATGGTGTTGTATGCTGTATAGACTGTAAAGCCATGTTAGGCAACTGTTATGTGACTTTGGGCAACACAAATAAGATGAACTGGACTCCACTTGAAAAGAAAGAGCCCAATATAAGCCATTTAGTTTGGATTGTTTGTGCACTTTCAAACTCACTCTAACACACACACATGTATAGCATAGCTAATGATGAGATAAACTCTCTGGCTTGTTACCAACCCTGAGCTGGTAGGACCTGAGCTCGTAAATGTTGGGGCCCTCTCGGGGAACAGGCTCGTTCCAGAAGCTGAATTCGAGCAGAAGCTGGTTTCTGCGAGACATCAGCATCTTACCCCGCTCCTTCCTGTACGCTGTGAACTCCTGCCAATGGACAGACACCAATCAATGAGCTTTACTTTGACTGATGGCTGTACTCCTTTTTAGCAAACTTCTAAAGCACTAAATAGGGGAGACACAAACAAGAGGCATCTGAAGCGTTCTTACTTGGTTCTGCTTGAGCTTGTTCATCACCTCTGTTAGAGCCGGATAGCCACCTCTGTAACGCCACAGATGAACTGGGAAGTAATAAACAAATATCGAATAGATGCAAAGTTACACAAAATACAGAAATATCAACTAAAGAAGAAGACATGCTTTTAATGATCCCTAAGAGGAAATCAATTTTTACACTCTGTCGCACACATTACGTAGAGGCCCGAAATACACACACACACACACACACACACACACACACACACACACACACAACACACACAAACACACACACACACACACACACACACACACACACACACACACACACACACACCTTTACGTGCACTAATGAAGAGATGTCAGAGTTAGGGGGCTGCCCCATGAACAGGCATCTCGAGCAGCTGGGGGTTTGGTGCTTACTCAAGGGAACCTCAGCAGTGCCCAGGTGGTGAACTGGCAAATCTCCAGCTACCAGTCCACAGTCTGTACTTGGCCTGTAGGGATTTGGTTCCCAGGCCAAGTCCCTACAGACTGAGCTACTGCTGACCCTAACTGATATAAATAATGTAAAAAAAACATTCCTCCAGCCCTAAAACACATAACCTTTGACATAATTCTTCTCACTTTGTGAGAGGGTTGAATTAATACGGAGCAGGAGTTTCCTGAACGGTTCACATCTTTGCGAAAATGACGTATTCCTGATAACTGAAGATCATTAGCTGGTAAGACAACAAATAATTATTTAAAAAAGAAGTGTTTTAGTCTGTACAGATTATATCAGGCAAGGACACTGAAAGATTTTTCATAGATATATGACTTAATGGTTTATTCTGTTTGTTTAAGTAATATCGAGCAAATAATTCAGCAACACCTAAAGCAACATAATATAGATGTGGAATGACAAGTATAAGAAATTATGACCCTGGAAAATATTGACAGGATGTGTACCTAGTATGTGCATATGTATAGATATGCAGTAACATGCCTGCTGATTTGCAAATTTTAACTGTCGATGTGTGTTGAAATGAATCTTACCAGCCTGGTCTTGTTCTCCATACCAGGTATTCCAAGTGCCCACCAGCTCACATGGATAGTACTTATCAGCATGGATGGAGGGCAAAACATCCTCACTGTGATGAATGAGATACACCAACCAAACACTGAAATACACTGTAACCACAGATGCACTTGATTCAAATCTAAATTTAAATTCAAATCCACTTTCAAAACAACATTTGAATAACAATTAAGTTTTTCTGGTCACATGCGTTCTGTCTAATGTTGCAAGTCTAAAATTAGTCCCCAACTACAAATAGACAGCTTCCAGTCGTCTTAGGTATGAGAAAGGTCGGTCTGTGAAGGACTGAAGTCATGCCAGCGTGTCAATCACCTCACATAAATAGACAGAAAAAAAAAAAAAAGTTGTCTTGGTCTTACACTACTACTAATGGTGTCACTACTTTTGCTAAAGTACGAGTTAAGCATGCATGGCACGCAACATAGACAGGAATATGAAGTAACACTCACCAGAGTTTGTTATACGCATCCAGGCACTCCGGCTTGACATTATGGACTGGAAAAGAGAATCATACTTAAGAATGATCTCATCATGACTTCAGGATAAATGGTTTATTTTTAAGTATGAATACTTTGACGTGGACTTACACTGAATTTTGTACAGGTTACTTTCCTCATTTTTGGTCAGTAGGTTGGCATGTGTATCTTTCCTGGGATCAACTTTCCTCACAAACAGGGACTTAAACCAGCTGTCCTGTCCGTTTCTGCTGCTTGATGTTGCAAATCCCCTGCTAACACAGATAAGTGATGATGAACAACAATTGGAGGCATGAGATATGACTGTATGACCACGACAAATCTCCTATTTCGATATCTTACTACACGTTAGACGTACACTCACATAAACACATCATCTTTATGTGAGCAGACATGCTTCATTCATAGAAAATATGAAAACGCTTAATTCCAGGTTTATAGCTGAGCTGTAAAGAAAGATTTTACATGAATACTTCAGTCAAAATTCAGACTGGGCTTGGAATGTCAGTACTTCTGATCCATATAGTATACACACATTGTGATTCAGTCAGTGGTGGACAGTAACTACACAAGTACATGTACTCAAGTACTGTACTTAAGTACAATTGTGAGGTATTTTCTTCTTTTTTATACATTATAACTATACTACAATTCAGAGGCAAATACTGTACGTTTTACTCGGCTAAATCTATTCGACACCTTTAGTTACTGGTTAGTTCGCTGATTCAGAATAATACTACAACATCTCACGATAATCAACAATATTATAGGTTAAGATAAGACTGTATAGATCCCGGGGAGGAAACTACCAAACTGACCTTGAACGTTTGAGATGCTCACTAAAAAGATATGACAGAAACTATTATTCTTTCACCTTTACCAGCAAATACACACATCTTTAATCTCAAATATGCCGGAATTAACTATTTCAAGGTGTAGTTAGCTTTCACGTGAGTTAAAGCTGAAGGCCACTGAGGCTAACGTTACAGGGGCTAGCTTGCCCAAGCATATCGTCACCCCCACAGAAACCTACTAAAGAAATGACACAACAGCTGACAGCAAACACTACAGAGATGACTACGTAAAATGTATACTGAAACCTGCCCAACCTGCTCCACACGACGAGCTGTCCGGTCGACTGGGCCCTGCTTTTAGCCCGACCGAGGCCAGCGCTGACTCTGTGAAGGACTCCAGTCGCCATCTTCAACTGTTCTCATGCACACAGAGCAGTTACTACAGCTGACCGCCAGGTGGCGGTGCAGCACCGCAGCGCTGGACCAAAGACGGGCGTGTTGTAGCCCCCCACAGGAAGTAGTCTGATGACAACACGTTGGTTCTCTGGTTCTCTTAACACCCTTTGTTAGTAGACGTACGTATGCAAAACTATCTAAGTTTAATCAGGAATATATACTTAAAATAGCCTATTACAAGTCAAATTACACCATCTCCCCTGTGACTGTTATACTATTAGCCTATATTATATCATTCACTTATTCTTACTTATGCACTAATGTAAAAAAAGAAGAAAAAAAAAGAAGGTTGTTTTACTGTTGTAATTGGGGACCCAAGGGGGGGGGAGGAAATTGTTATTTCTGGAACTAATGATTTTTTTCATTATCGATTCATCTGCTGATTATTTTTTCCATTAATCCATTGTTTGGTTTGTAAAAATTCAGAAAATAGTGAGAAATTCCGTTCCCATTACCCAGAGTCCAAAGTGTCAACTTCACAATCGTTGTTTTGTCCAACCAATAGTACAAAATTCTAAATTATTACAAGTACATAAAATCCTTTGGAACCATGACATGTTTAACATGAAAAATAAACTGAAAAGATTATCAAACTAGTTGCCATTTAATTTCCTGTCAATCAATTAATTGATGAATTGATTAATTGACTAATCTTTTCAGCTGTAGCCTACGATTACTGTTGGGTAGTTTCATTTGTAACAACATTTGTAGAGTAAAACAATTTTCAATAGTGTGGTATTGTTATATTGGATATGTGTAAGGTTTTTATGTTGTAAATCAAATTTACAACTAGCCTAAGTGACAAAGTTATAGAAAAAAACAAGGGAACATAAATATAAAACAAAAGGTTGTGCCAGAACGGTATGTAATTCTCTTCTTCACAGCAGATATTTTAACTTGTCATAGTAGGCTATACATAACAGGTGTTAATTATAACGTTTAGTGTGTTTACAGGCACACTAGTCCCTTGGTTATTACAAGGTTCTGGAAATAACCTGATTATGTTTTAAGCATTTAAACTGCTTCTTGTAGGATCCTTGAAAAACCCAGATATGCTACCTGGAGTACCAGGATAGAAAGGATACTGTGGCATGAAACACCTCATCCAGGTCCATGAATATTCTTAGATGGTACAGAATATTGGTTGAGATGATGAGAGTTCAAGAAACATCAAACAAATCCAGTCAAAAAATCAAATCTTTAAGAATTTAAGGAAAGACGTAATGAAAGTTAATATATGTTCAACACTCAGATTATGTATTAGCATTGCTACATTGTTTTCTGACATCAGGATAGTACTTGAAATTCATTACAAGAGCAGCATCTATGCGTGTTAGTGACAGAGACGTCTTTCATACATGAGTCAGGAAGACAGTGAAGTTGCTGCCCTTGACTGTTTTTTTTTTTTACAGCAGATGTTTTAACTTGTCACAGTAGGGGAAACACAGGTGTAACTGATATAAATAATGATGGCTCTGTTTTGTATTAATAAAGCCATCTATTAGTCAGCACAATAACAAGGCCCTGGGGACTAGAACACACAACATACCGTAAGTGCAACCTTTATTGAGGTAATAAATAACATCTGTGCCTTCCCTGCAATGACATGTTGAAATGTCTGTGGTGACAAAAGGCCTATTGTCTCTTGTAGTGGATATCAGGGTCTGGTCCCACACACGGTGTGCCTGCAGAGCATCAGATCCAACAGTAAAATCATCCTCAGCTGGCATACCTAGAAGTAAATAAAAACAGTGTCTATGGCAGATATGCGCGCCCTGGATGTGAAGACGGGTAGGATTCCCTCTCTTAACCCTTGTATGGTATTCAGGTCAAATTGACCTATTTCAAAATGTTACAAGTATCCAGTTTTTGCACCTGAAAATCAATGGCCTTACTTTATTTTCTGTGATAAACATGTATTCCTGACTCAATTCAGAAAATTATTCCAGATAAACTATGACCACTTATGTTTTTTTCCAAAACGAATCACACTTCCATTTTTAATTGTGATCTAGTAGAGACTGATTGCATTCCCTAGACATGTATGTTATCTCAATTGATGGGAATTCAGCTAAAAACAATGTTTGTTAAAAGATTATGAAGTGAAATTTTGTTTTAGAATTGTTTTAAAAACCCCATATGAGTCACGGGTCAATTTGACCCAAGGGACACGAGAGGGTCCCAAAAGTGAAGACAATACAAGGGTTAACACAATACTATATCTTTTACTACAACTTAACGGAAATTTCTCTTTAAATACATCTCTGCAGTTCAAAACACTGCAACACTAAGAAATGGAACATTAAAAATAACATATAAAACAATAGCAACATAAGCTACAATGTAAATAGCTTCAAATGAAAAATTGTACAGCCCAACAAGAATCACTGGTTTGCAAACATCAATATCCTTTCTAGAAAAGTAATATTATTATTAATGATGATAAGAGTAATAGTAAATGTAAAATGTTGCATTGTGGTCAAAGTTAAACAGTTAAACAGGTGGGGGCGCTACAATTCAAGCCATAGCCCATCAACAGCAATTTAGTACCTAACTAACACCACTGTTAGATTAAAAAACAACATGGACAACATCCGACTCACTTTAACTGTATTTGACATTGTATGAAACAAATTAGCCCATGCTCAAACTTATAGCACCTATCTCTCTACACAAAACCTTTATTGGAACTCCAAAGTCTACCATATTGGGTTTGGCAGGTGGCATGGGTGTGACCTTTGCGATTGTGATTGCTCATACAAAAACATAATAAGATAACTTAATATTCTCGTGGGATAATTGGGTCCTTATATTTTCAAATATTTATATGCTCTAAGCAATGGAGTTTTTTTTGTGTGTGCTGTATTCAGGAAGTGCACATCAGAACCAGTTGCTCAAGGTTGATGGGGTTGCAACCATGGAGGAATTCACTACATTTGAGATTGATTTTATTATTTGACAGAGTGACTATGAAACTAACGGGCACCATATTGCAAAAGCCTACTTGGCTGAAGGAGAAAGACTGCTTACCACCAGTGGAATTCAGAGACTATGGAGGGATTTGTTTAAGTTCAAAGACATGAATCATATGGGAGTGTTTTCTCTGTGAAACATTTTTGAATAACAAAAGGCAAAACGTGGATATGTCTGGGAATTCAAAGTATGATCGTACGCACTGAAATGTTGAAAACATTAACTTTTTCACTACAGTGCATGGATTCACTAGTTTAACCAACTTGCACCATTTTGATACGCTGGACTTATTTCCTGTTTTCTTTAATTGCATATTTATTAAAAATGACACCTCCTCACCAGAAGCCACGAACAACAGTATTAATGTAATGTCCAATAGTGTGAGTCCCCTTTTGGAAATCAGTACAGTATAATGTAAATGTCAGTATTAATCTGAATGGCCAGATCTGTATTTTTAATGAATTTAGTTGGAAGTGGAATACAGTCACAAAGGGCACATTTTATTAATGGAAGAAGTGAGATCAGCTTTTTCTAAAGAACACTAGTTTCACTGCTCCAGTGCATATACCGTACCTCATTACTGCTACAGTAAAACATATTTTGTGTGGTCTCATTGACCTGTTGAGGGAACTTTTAATACATTTTGTACCTGTTAATTTGTTTTATTATTTTTGTTTTACATCAGATGCAGGAAATCTGTCAGTTTTAATCTTTGCAGAAATTAGCAGTGGAGCAGTAGATCCAGTAAGGATGTAAGGAATTAACTGGCTCAGATCCTCATTGAAAAGAGTGTTACAATCTGCCATCTTGCCGCCACATCCACCGGGGCGTCAACTTGCATGTGATGCATCTTTTTCCACAGTTGTGTGCTTGAACTGAACACCATCATTGTGTAATATCACTTACCATTGATCATGAATATCTTCTATCCCGATCAGTAGTTTTAGCTAGGTAACAAACTGGTAACTGAGTGTATAGCTGTTTCCATGACTTAATAGAGCTAAATAAAAGCAAACGTTAAATACAATCTCAATTTGTGGTCCACTAATTAGATTTTTTTCAACTGTATCACACAGTTTTCATCAGTGGATGGAGTTCAGATGTCATGGAGTTAGATATGTTGGCATGCAAACAAATACACAAACTTTCACAAAACAATCCCAACTCAAGGTCCACTTATTAGATGTTTACCTATTTTTTTAAACAAATAACACAACAACGGGGCAAACTTCGGACCGTTTGATATGGTCAAAAGCTCCGGAAAAAGAAACATTGAGTTAGGTAGTTTTTTGTGAAATAACTTTTTACAGGGTCAAGAATGAACACTCATGCTTGCCACTATTTGGGGTCCCACTAATCTCTGCACAAGAGTGAAAATGAATGGGATTTTGCCATCAAGCCATTGCACTATTAAAGGATTATTTTAGACTAACCCTGCTTTGAAGTTAGGAAGGCATGAAGGAAATGACTGAAAAGCTCTTGTATAGTATATGTATATATTTGTTGATGTGCATGTTCTTCATTTCTATGACCATGCTGGTACTGGTTTGGTGCTTCCCTGCAGCACTAAAATCACCTACCACTAGTTTCTCTAAACCAAGACTTTGAGAAGAACAGCTGTGAAAACAGCTGATATGAATCCTTCAATTAAGCACCAAAAAACCATGGCTGCCATTTATCAGGGAGTTTAGAAATATTTAAAAAATTGTCTTTGGGTGACACTCTTGAACCCACATGGCTAAATCGCTTGTTTATGTCCACGGTGGATCTTCAGAAAATTGAATATCTCCAGACCAAATTATCTAACTGGTTGTTTTTGCAGTTTCCCTCTCCCTCCTCTTATTGTCTTTGGCTTTATTCTGGACATCCTTGCTGCGAAACGTTCTCCAAGAAATGCGGTTGGACTTGTGAGAAAATACTTTGGACTTTTTGTTTATAGCCTTCACTCCTTATCTTGTCTGGGCATAGCAGTGGCTGAGTGAGGCTCTACTGCACACAGTGGCACTAAAACAAGTATAATATTTGATGTGAGCAGATTAATATCCTGGAATAGGTCTATGTTTTTATTTCAACAATGTAATATAGATAAGAAAATAACAGTTGCCAAGAATTACCAGAGTGTACCCAATCTAAAATGTTAAGAAGTGATAAACTGTTGACAGACCTCTGCGACTCGGACTTAAAATAAAAACGAACTGAAAACGCTGGATTCTTACAAAATTGTATTTTTAAGGAACACTGATCAAACACTGACCAATGAAGATATTGTTGTTCTCTTTATCCATCAGTCTAATGGCGCTACAGATTGTGCCTCACCTTTATTAAATGGTGAAGTCCAGCAAGCCACCTTCTCTAAGCAGAATGTGTAATTTTGTCTCCAACTGGTTGTACTACTGTATATGTCATGAGCTGCATGGAAAGGTGGACCCAAGTGCATAGAGGAGGCAGGCAGAAGTTGAGCTTGAGGGTTTATTAAAATGAAAAGCAAAGTACATACAAACAAAGGATGTCCTGAGATGGGCAGGCATAAACTAAATCCAAAGTGCAAAAAAATCCAAGAAGCAAGGAATCAGACACAAACTGACACGGGGAGAAACAACACCACAACGATCTGACACAGGACAAGGGAAGCACAAAGACTAAATACAGAGAGTAATGAGGTGACAAGAGGCAGGTGACAAGAGGGCTGGGAAACAGGTGGAAAACATCAGGTTTACATCAGGTAATCACAGGAGCGGGAAAACACAGGAATTAAAACTAAAGACAAAGTGAGACAGAGACCCAGACTTCAAAATAAAACAGGAAACAGATCATGTACAAGACCAGACCAAAAATAACACCATACGATAATCACAAGACATGACAGTGACCAGGCCAATAATAAACACAAGAAAACAGACTACCACAATAAAAGAAGACACCAAACTACAACAGTGTCAGTGTTGGAGGAGGTAGCCATGTCCTTTATCTAATCAAAGATAACAATGAAAAGTAGGGCCTTCTCCATTGCAAATAAAGGTTCTGCATTGGAAATGTAACTAAAGTAAACATATATAAGCACAATTATCAAAATGTACTTAAAGTATAAAAAGAAATGGCGGAAAATTGTCCACAGTTAGTCTTACGGAAATGTATTATCATATTATTGGTATCTATATTGACGACGTTTCATTTATGTGCTGCTTTTTGCATTTCCAACAATTTGGTACCATACAGTTACAGACAGGCTTTGTAAAGGCAGTAATGGGGCAAGAACAGATTGCTCAATACAACAGCAGGGTGGGGTTTCTTCACAAGGCTATTTTGCAGAGGCATTGTACCTGGGTCCAGGGCTTAGCACTGCCCAAGACGATTGTGATTGGTTTAAAGAAATGCCAATAAACCAGAGCAAGTTTTTCTACAATCATGAAATATCGTGTGGATTAGCTTGACCTTTCTCCGCAGTGCTGTGGAGATAGGTCTGACAATGGAAGACTATATTAATAGGTAACTGCATGGATCTGCAAGTGGCATTTAACTGTTGTATTTGGTCAATTTGGATCTAGTTTCAAATGCATCATATTTCATAACATAAAATTACATAGATTCCCAGATTCCCATTATGAATAACAGTGTATTGCAGGTGCTGTGCTAATGCCCTGTAGGACCTATATGCACATTCCCATGCATGTTTTCACAGCAATGTAACTAAAATACAGACTGATGACATTATTTACGCAACCTAATAAGTGAAGAAAAGAGCTATTATTTGTGAAGGCAGAGTTGGTGACACAAATGAAAACTCACAAGTCGTACCAGTCTAAGTGAAATATTGTTAACACCAAAGTAAAGAGTGTTAACATGATCCAAAACAAAGTCTAAAATGAGATCCATTGCTTGAGTTGTTGAAAGCTACAATCCTGTGCCAAATTATGTTTCACTGTGTAATGTCTAAAGCACTGTAATGTTCACATCAACAACCATACCATATCTAAGATTTATTATCAATACATTCATCATACAATTATGAAATGGTACATTTGAGGTTTAACCTTAGTATTGAACTGAA
>NC_045735.1:25138768-25150357 GCF_008692095.1 Etheostoma spectabile | reverse complement strand
AAGTCCCCCATTGTCTGGTCTAAGCTCTCTGGCTAGGTAATAACTTTTTTCTTAAGTGAACCGTCAATCAGCCTTTGAGAATAGACAGAATTGGGTCCTGGGAAATGCAGAAATCCTGTGTACTTACTGTGGTATTTCATGACGTCTCTGCTGCCATAGCATTGCAGTACAGTGATACTTAGACATGAAGTCAGAGGTGTGAATGAAAAATGAAGTGATCAGTGCTCAAGGCCAAAAATAAGATATATTGAGAGGGCGGGGACAGCCTTCATGAGCCAGGTCTTCTTTCACCTATGAGATGTTGGTTTGGAAGAAATTTAACCATTACTATTTAAGACACACAGAAAGGTATCTACAGATTACAGTGTTTTTTTTCTCATACGTCACAGGCCCCAAAGTTGAGCTACTGATTTTTATTTTTTTAATAAAATGGCAGAAAAAGAAAATGTGCTTTTGATGGCTGAATGGTAAGTCTGAATATTTTCTCCCCTTTGACCTGATCAAACACATGCTGGTAGGCCTATTTCAGACCACATGTTTTATGCATGATTATATCATGCGGCCCATTGCAATTCGAGCAACTAAACTACATCTGTTCAGGCATGTTTTGAATGTTTCTCACCAAAACAAAGATATGCAAACTATTATAACTGGAATATATCACAGTCAAAAAACACATGTACAATACTCCTCATAATTGAGCATCCTGGATTTTTTCCTCACAGAGAAATGTGCCATTGATGGGCTTTATCTGCTGTCATATCTGTAGAATCATTCATTCATTTTCCATATTAAATATTTTTCCTCTTCAGGGTCACATGGGATGAAGCCTATTACTTTTATTACTGCAATGACCTAATGTCATCCTCACGTGGATATAAGTAGGCTAGTATCTATCCGAACAAATGATCCATCTGGAAAAATTTTGATTATGGCTCATCATGTGATATTGACAGTATTTCAGTTATTTAATGTGACAACGTTAAATGTGGTGGACCAAGTCATATTTTAGTTTAGCTCTATTTTACAGGGATTATTATGTTTTGCCAATGCTGCCTTAGATACATGAATGGATAAGTAACATAAAACAGGGCTGTCATATTATACACAGCCTAGTATGGAAAGTCATTGAACCGTTTTCTTTTTGAAAGATAAATACAAGCCAACATTTGAAAAAAAACTTTGTCCACAAGTTGCTTTTTTTTTTTAAGAAACACCCAGATTCCTCACAAATTCTTTAATTCAGCAGGGATGAAAAATGTTGTGTCTACTAGACAACTAAACATTCATTACTCATTTCCCAAGTGGAGACTGTTCTGTTGTAAATGATGAAACTACAAATGACATATCTTCTGGCTTGTTGTGCACAGCCATGAAACATTAACTTGTTTTAATATATGGAAAATATAAAATAGTGGGAAATGAGTTTTATATATGAATGCGCCAGATAAAAATGTTATAAAATAAAAATGTTTGCAATCGGGAGACATCACTTCCGGCTGCCATTTTTCTGTCAACGTCTGAAGTTGGAGCTGCAATCTCTGTTAATGTGCGGGTAGCATAGACCGTTGATATATATACAGTCTATGGCGGGTAGCCTATTATATATTAAGTCATATGCTGGACAGAAGACGGCGGAGTTTTGAAATGTCTTTAAAAGAGCGGTGAGTTTGTCTGGGTTATGTTTCAGTTAAATGCTTTTTCTGTGACAATCAACTCCGACACGTAGCTAAAATCGCTAACATTACGTTATGTTCTAATTGAACATCACTCTTATCTGTAATTACATTTTAAATATCCATTAAAGCATTTTTTCTGGCCAAAATTATTTTCTCAATAGTCAGAATGGTAATAGCCACAATAATATTCTTACTAGTAGAATAGATAACTACAAATTTGATTGTACTAATCAAAACAAAATTTAAATCCTTAAAAAGTGTAAGTGACCCACTCTAAAGTGGCCATTTTAACACTTAAAGGAATACACCTCCGTTTGTTGAAATAGGGCTTATCACGGTCTCCCCTAACTGTAGATAGGTGGGCCAACGCATTTTTTGTCTCAATGCATGCATTTTTTTAGTTGCCACAGCTAGTTTGTAGGGCTGCACAATTTATCGAATTTTAATCACAATCAAGATTTTTACTTCTCACGATCAAATTTGCGTGATCGAGAATTTTTTTTATTTATTTATTTTTTTTTGTAAATGCGTCATTTCATAGAACACTCCGGGTGTTTTTGCATAGCGCATCTACTGCTCCGTAAACCCCTGTCTGCTCATGTGCCAGTCCGAGTTGTTCCCTGCACCGCGCAGCTTACTTTCTAGATGTAGACAGTCACAGAGGACAGAGTTACAGGAGGAAAATTCAACAGATAGCAGTCGGTTATACGTCGGTCTCAAGGTTTACCAGTTTACTAGTAAACGCAACATTTTGTCCCGTCTGTGTCGTTTTTCCGACAACAGCAGTGACCAGTGCTAGTTAGTGTCCGTTAGCTCACAGGGCTCAAGGGCGCGAGTAACATTTTTCCTCTAGGTCGCAAAGGTGCACCTAATGTCCTCGCATCCGCTGCAATGTTGTTATATCGATATGGTTTAATTTTGCGTTACATGACTCATTTCTTCTGTAAAGCCGTGCCTGTGTTAGATCCCTCCTCTTACTCTCTCTCTTCTTACTCTCCACAGTTTTAATTGTCATTAACACAGCTGTATATTGTTAAGTAAGAGGGGCAAACCTGTATTTGTACCAGTGTTTCCGCTGGTAATTCTGCTATCGCGGCTGCCACGGCGAAGAACACAGAAGAAGTTGAATGCAACTAACTTCAGTTGGTAGAGTAATAGCGTGTGAGATGGAGAATGCTGTACCTGCAAAAGATGGGACCCATGGCCAGAATATCATAGTTCATAAAAATGCAGCGCAGTGACAATAAAGACATTTCATGAGTCAGCCGTTTCTCTGTGAGTAGCCTTCCTTCTCTCTCCCTAGCTCTTTTAATCAGTTATTGTTGAAAACAAGTGAAGGAGCTTTCTCAGAGATACATTTAAAAATATATATATATATATCCTACGCTATTTATTTCGGATAGCTAATTTTCATTTACGTGTGTTGCAGCTGTATGTCTAAACAACATACAACATCAGCATAAGCAGATTGTAACATAATATCGATGTGAAATCTGTTTTTTTTGTTGGCTCACTTTTACTCACAACATGCTAACCAGCAACATAGGATTCCATTCACTATGCTAAGCTAACTAGTGGTGGCACTGCTACCGGACTAAAACAATGCATGCACTGAGACAAAAAAAATGCGTTGGCCCACCCATCTACAGTTAGGGGAGGCCGTGATAAGCCCTATTTCAACAAACAGTGGCCTATTCCTTTTTTTCACTTGCATTTTTTGAAATATTTCACTTATCCACGTCAATCTTCCTAGGAAAAATTACATCTCTTTTGACATTCATGTGTTTTGGGCTTTTAATTTTAGATATCCACAATCCGATTGTAACTAGTCATAATCTTCATTTCAGATATCCACCATGCAATTATTGTGGATGTTTGTAAATGCACTGTTTCTAGTCATAATTCTAATTGTAGAAATCCGTAATTACATTTGTACTTGTCAAAATGTATTTTAGATATGCAAAATTACATTAATGATGTCTGTAATGTTTTTTTCCACATTTTTGGTATGTTAAATTTGGTGACAATAAATGTAGATATTATGATAAACTATATATGATTTTTTGCATTTGAAAAAGATTGTTTGAGACATAGCATGGTTTAACCGTTGTTTGGGGTCATGTTTGACAGACGTTGGTGTTCAGATGAGGACAGGTAAAGGTAATAGTCAAACATGAATTTTAAGGTACAATAATAGTCTGTTTCATCTTACCAAAAACCTTAGCACTACAACTACAACCTACAGCAGCAGTAAAGGCCAGACGTGAGAGCTCCCTGTATTGACCAATGTGACAGTTACTCTGAGGTAAGAGATCCTATGCTACATCCTCCGCAATATTTTAAATCTATTTGCCCATGGCTGGTAAACTGAAAAAAATGTACCAGCAAAAGTATTTTTCAACCGGCCATAAAACTGCAAAATATACAATGTCATTTGTTGCCAGGACACTCTTGTAAAAGAAATTTTTAATCTCAAGGAGTTTTTTTTTATCCTGGTTAAATAAAAGGTTTGAATACAGCACACAAAACACAGTTTATAACATGAACACATCCCCTCCCCCTGACCACCCCCATTTGTCATCATCCCTTAATCAAAGAAGAATTAAGACAAGATAACATAGCAGGACCTTTCATGACAACCTCCGACAAACACCGCAGCTCATTGTAATAGCGTTGCTGTTATTAAAAAAAACAGAAATCTCCCCTCATCCCCATATCTCGGTACATTTTCTTTTAACTATACTTCCACTGTGCTTCTAATTTCTCCTTTTAGGGAGATTTACTCCTACTACTAGTTGCTGACTCTCTTTGTGGTTAGTGTGAAATTTCCCTCTGTGGTACCATAGCTACTGTAGATAAAGTAAGTGTGACGGTGGACACAGCAAGAGTCACATGTTGCATCCCACTAGACAAGCACCAGAAACCTAAGCAGAGCAAATTTGGCCCATGGAAGAGTTCTTTGAGGAAAAGAAAAGCTACAAAAGGTAGGATTTAATGTTATTCTAGAATGCTGATTAAAAAAAATTAGACAAGGCTATCTAGATGGGTAATTTTTTAAATGCGTATTTTTTTTATAAGAGTTATGAACGAAGCTTTTCTTAAATGAATCAATTTTTGGCAGTGAAAGATCTGAAAAACTCTCATTAGAAATATTCGTAGATTTGATGTCATACACAAACATATATTATTAATTTAATTAGCATTACATTTGTATTGTTTCTTTTAAACACAGCCTGTAGGAACACTAGTAATGGGAAATAAAACAATTTACATAAAAAAATGCACTTCATGAATCCAGGAAATTATCCATCTTTGCAATAAAAAGCAGGTGTACGGCATCATGATTAAAGGGAGTAACGTTGTTGGTTATTAAACTGGCCTTATTTGGTTTTGCTTAGAAATGTGAAGACCCTGATGCCAACAGCTAATACGTTGACCCTGAGAGGTGGGAATGAGTGGGAGGTGAAGGTAAACATGGATGACAGCACATTTTTACTGATATGCACTCATTTTGACACTGCAAATCGTGTAATCCTGGCCAAAGGGTTCTCAGTGGCACAGTATATGTGCCACTGAGAGATTGTAGTCATCTTTTGCATTCTTTGACCATCCATCTTCTAGCTGAATACTAGAGGGCAACCCTTGGTGTTCGATACAGAAGCGTCAGTGATTTCACAGCTCCACAATTTGGTGGGATGAAAGGGGACTACATGAAGAGAAAGTCTTCTACTACTGAAAACAGAGACACTATAATAACAAGCAAGCCCTACGTGTGTTATTGTTATTTTAACAGTTTTGTCACTGACATTTATGAATAGCTGTTATGAATAGCGACTAATGCAAAAGGGCTTAGTAAGAAAGTTTACTTTTACTCATCATGCTGGGTGTATAATTTAGCCTAGCTGCAAGATATTTCCAGGTGTTAAGATGCAGATGTAAACCAGTAAACAGGTAATACTTGAATGTAACTATTAATTTAACTAAGTGAATAGTCAATGAAATAAGTTAATGTAACATATGGCTAGAACAAGAACTCAGACCTCAACATGGACATTATATCTTGCATTTTTAGTTAAGCTCATTATGTTAGCAAGTTGACTGTGACTGACTACCAAAAACTGTTCGACAGACATGTCTGCCACAGGTGCTGAAAAGATGTTTATGTTGACAGCATATGCAAAAATACATTCTCTTTTTAAAAGCCACAGTAGTACTGGCGCAGCTTGATTAAAGTACACTGATTACATTTTTTTTTAAAATTCACCACAAGAAAGCTCGGGGCTGAAAATGGGAGTAATAATCCAGCTGCAAAATATTTGAGTGTTTTTTTTTAAATCCATGTGTAATAGTATTGCATCAACCTCTCTTGAGAGGACCTCAGTTATGTACCATATGTGGCAATGAATGACATAACAGGTAGCTCATAGAGTGAATAGGATAAAAAAGAGAAACCCAACCTGCATCTGTGACCGGACCCCCAGTCAGTACATTGTAAAACTAGGTTTATTGGCAGAATATGCAGCTGTACCATAAATACATTTATTATACTAGTGTTGTATCCTTCAGAGCTACTGTACAGCTGTTATACACTCTAGACATCTGGTATGTGTCAGTTAAACTACATGTAATGCATGTTGGTTAGGAAACATGTTTAGATGCCTAATATCTAGTTCTTAGTTCCTATTGTAAGTACCATCATTTATCAACATTTGATAAGACAACATGTTACCTTTCACTCAGCCAAATGTTTGCAGTATTAGGTCACAGGCAGTAGGCTGTTCAAAAGCATTGAGCCAGACTGCACATCTGAATAATATTATTATCATGAGACACTGTTTCCATGAATGAAACTGAGATGTATAGGGATGGAGTGGTATGTTAAGTTGAGTTTTTAACAAAAGCAAGGTTGATGTGTGTCTTGCTGCTTTAGAAGTAGAGCAACATTTTATTCACACAGTACAAATTACAAGGATATCACAAATATATTTTGTTATTTTGACTTAAGGTCATAGTGATACCTGACACAATGTTGTTTTTGGAAGATGTCAAAGATCATTCTGGATTCAAGCGAGAGCGTTTGGCAAAGATGCAATAGTGCAAAACATGTCACTAATGCATTAGATTTAAGGATGTTGTCATAGGGTCCATTCATTGTAGAGAATAACAACAGATGGTTTTACTTGAAGGGGAAATCCTGTAGGGTTTATTTTTCTGGGGCTTTTGCTTGTTCGATAATATTCTTATGGTGGTTAGTGTTTATTATGCAGATACACGCATCTCCAAACCAGGAGGGTCTTCCAGTAAGATTATGAGAGGTTTCTCCAAAAGAGAGGATTTTGCCAATATCATGGAAAGGTTTTCTGACAGAATGTGGCAAACATTGCCTCCACATGAGAGTGATTTTCTGCTTATGCCCAAAGTCAACAACATCAGAAAGGAAAAAAAGGCCCTGAAAAGTAAATGAAGCATGTTTTCCCTTCATTTTGGTGGAGTACACATTGATAGAAATATGTCAAATTATGTCCAGGTAGACTAGTAAGAGAAACCTAATGACTTAACATTTATTTCTTCTTGAAATGCACTGATTTTGTTGGAATCAAACTTGTGAGAAACAGAAAACAGTGTCTGATGACTACATTGTTTGGAACTGCTCTAGCCTGTGCTTACATTTTACCTCATTGTTACCACAGAGTAATCGATAAAATGTGAAGTGTATGACACGTCCAAGAGCCTATGTCCTGAGCAGAAGTTTGGAACTGTAAACCTAGAGAATACAGTTGGCATGCATTAACAGCTGTGCTACATTATTTTTTTTTCTTATATTTGTTCCAGTTGATTTTAATCTCTGTTAGCATTCATAAACAGCAGTGTTACAACACTATCTTTGTTCTTATAATTTTTCAAGCTGATTTTAACCTCTATTAATACACTAATTCTTTATTTTCTAGCAATTCTTAACAATAATTCCATCTTGATGTATTATGGGAAAGCTAAAACATTGATGATATAATGCAGCATGTGTGAAATTGCTCCACCATTTGGCCTGCACCATAAATCACCAAAGCTAAAACTTGGAAAATGTCAGTGAAGTGGGATTTAAGCTCTTTATGGCTGAAGTTAGGGAAATGATCAGATTTTTGTACTGGAAGTGTTATTGAATGTTTCCAAAATTGAAATTTATTGGAAATCAAAGTTGTCCAGACACACTAGCCAGGAAATGTACTGTGAGCTTTTCTGTTATCACTTTAGTAGTCATCAAAACAGATAATAGGGTGCATGTAGTATGGCAGTGTACTCATGTTTGACTGTAATACTATTTGGAATTCTACCAAGTCTTTCCACAACTGCAATTATTAACATAATGTTGCTGTCTGGTTTGTCAACACAACATTCTTTAGCAAAACTGTTGCTGGATGTTATTTGACCGTGTCTTGGGCATTCGGCTCTGCCAACCCGGGTTGGATGTCTCCAATGATATTTCAACATCTGAAAGACCAAACATTTAAATGGATGTGATCATTTGGTACACTTTGTGCCAACATGACCTTGACATTAAGGAGGATTGATCCAGTCTTTTGAATTTTGATGCTATCCAGATGTGAATTATTTTTGTGTTAACAGCACTTTAGTAATTACTAGAAACCCTACTTCTAAATGAACATGTTTGTCTGTTTTGTCATAAACATGATTATTGTTTTTTTTGTGGGGTGTCCCACAAAAAGGTTAGCTCAAGTATAGTTTTTGGTATCAATATTTATTTTCATCCCATCTAGTTTTGTACAACCGAAGCCCATATTTTTATTAAGCTAAATCTGAATTTAATTGTTAAATTATTTATTTGTTTTATTTCTAGTTTTACATGTATTTAATCCACAATAGCTCATTTTCATGGTTTAAATGTCAGTCACTGTATGGCATGTTGTACTGCAGATTGATTACTGTTTCATATTTTCTAGATTGCATGCAGTAACTTCTTTACTGCCAACTCAAAAATCATTAATCTACAAGCACTTCACTTGACACCTTGTTTTCATTTTATCCTTTTGGTTTGCATGTTGGATACTTAAGAAAGGGAAGTTTCCATCTACAGTATGTAACACAATCCAGACTTGTTTGGAAAGTTTAATCATTTTCTCTTTTAATCAATGACCTGCACAAGAATTCAGATATCTTTTTTCATTCATATGAGAGTTTTAAATTAATGGTAGGCTGCTAAAGACCTGTGTAATTAAACTGTACCCTTGGCAGTTACCATTAGCAACATCTCCTTTAATGTTATTCGTCCCACACCACTAGCACAGCGGAACCAACAACCAGAGACCTTGACAAAATACCAGGTAGATCACCTATTTATTTAGCAGAAAAGAAGTCACACCTTACCTAATATGTATCAAAGCAGACTAGTAGCTGATGGATTGCATGACACCTTTACATTTTATGCGGAATAATATTTTTCTTAGGCCTGTTATTCAGGGAAAAATAAAAACAATAAAATATCTGCCTTAACAAACATCTAACACCACTAGTGATTTATAGCAAACAAGAGCAGATTTTATACAGTCGCATTGTGTATTTGTGACAGTGACATATAACATGAGAAGTTTATTTGAATGTGATCTTATATTTCTGCCTCTCTAGTTTATAAGCTGCTTAATGGTATCCCTGAAAATTACATTAGGTTGCCTGATTGACAAAGGTTAACATTAGTTTTTATTAATACCTGAAACTTTACAAAGCAGATATTATATTACACTGTTGGAACTATCTTTTCTAAAGTGCTACAGTATTCTCATCTAAAGCTATTATGTACACTGCGTGGTTGCACTTCTATGTCAAAAAATGCCGTCGTAAATACCTTTGGTTGGAGAACTTAGGCACTAAGCTGCACTATGATAAGATTATAAATTATTATTATTAATGCTAAGTTCAAAAGTGTTTCACCATGACTCAACTTAGCATTTTGACCAGGACACTGTGGTGACAGTGCAAGTAAAAAAATAATAGTACAAATCCATTTTTCCTATGCAGTAAAAATTCTAGGTATAATAATACATAATTATTTTAAATTCAGTTTTGAAAGATTGGATAACTGTCTTTACTGGTTTACACGTGAATCAACTGCATCCTGTTATTTAAAGGAGTAGGTAGTGAAAATAACTAATTTAACGTACATAACATACCATGCCACATAGTTTGAAGTTGTGAATAAATATGATTACCATTTAGACATAATGTAAAGGATCAACTGTTCCGGTCTAAAAGCACATTTGAAACCTTAATTTAATTTGTGTTGAGTAATATTCCCTGAAATCTACTGAAACATTTCAAACAGTAGGTCATGTGTGTGCCTCCCTCCTTGGCAGTACCTGGTGGCTGATGTTTTAATGGTGACTCAAGAACTGAGGCATGAATAGAACCTGAGGTTTCCATCTGATGATGTAAAGTGTGTTAACAGAGCTTTGACAGATTCTTACCTCCTCAAGGCCTTGAAAGCTTGTAAACGATACACTTACAGGGCAGCTAGAAAATATGAGTATAGCTGCAAATTAGACAGCAAACTTTGACACTTGGTGTTTACTCTAGAAAAGCTTTCCCAGAGTAGATTCTCTACTTGCTTGTTTTATTTTGTCTAGTCTTAAACAAATTAGGTTCAAAGTTGATTGTTTGTCTACTCAGTGGTGGTAAAGGGGGTGAAATCACACAAAGAAGTAGATCTCAATGCCGTCCCTCTATATGAATGTGAACACCCTCAAATACTATTCAAGTATGCATGGTAAAGCACATGACAAAGATATTTCACTACTCTGCCATGTTATTCCTCGTAATAATATTCTCAACATAATATAGTCACATATCCCACCTCTTCTTTATATGTGGTTTCAGATATTTGGCAGTTTCTGTTTTTATATTGAAGACATCCAGTTTAGCCGTACAGTTACCATGTGTCTCCATTAGTGGGATTTTACAAATTCCTTGGGTAAACTACTATGCCAGCGTGGTGATGGGATACACTGCAGCGCAGCTAAAAGCTTATCACTTTGGTGTTTTTGTTGTGTTTAGAGTTCCAAGAATCGCTTAATTCTATTGAGAGTGATTGATTAACTTCTGAACCAGAGGTCGTGTGAAATAACTTCTGCCACCTTGTGCTTTCTTTCTCATTCATCTACAGTAAACAAAAAGGTTTAATATGATAGCATTAATACATAGAAAATACAATTTTGAATAAATCCCCAACATTGTCACCAGCAAAAGCCCCCCCAAACCATCACACCACCTCCTCCATGCTTCACGGTGGGAACCAGGCATGTAGAATCCATCCGGTCACCTTTTCTCCGTTGCACAAAGACACGGCGGTTGGAACCAAAGATCTCAAACTTGGACTCATCAGACTAAAGCCCAGATTTCCACTGGTCTAATGTCCATTCCTTGTGTTTCTTGGCCCAAACAAATCTCTTCTGCTTGTTGCCTCTCCTTAGCAGTGGTTTTCTAGCTGCTATTTGACCGTAAAGGCGTGATTTGTGCAGTATCCTTTTAACAGTTGTTCTAGAGATGTGTCTGCTGCTAGAACTCTGTGTGGTATTCATCTGGTCTCTAATCTGAGTTGCTGTTAACTTGCGATTTCTGAGGCTGGTGACTCAGATGAATTTATCCTCAGCGGCAGAGGTGACTCTTGGTCTTTCTTTCCTGGTGAGGTCCTCATGTGAGCCAGTTTCGTTGTAGCGCTTGATGGTTTTCGCGACTGCACTTGGGCACACATTCGAAGTATTTGCAATTTTCTGGACTGACTGACAGTCATTTCTTAAAGTAATGATGGCCACTCGTTTCTCTTTACTTAGCTGATTGGTTCTTGCCTAGCCGCAATTCTAACAGTTGTCCAATAGGGCTGTCGGCTGTGTATCAACCTGACTTC
>NC_045735.1:25132558-25138758 GCF_008692095.1 Etheostoma spectabile | reverse complement strand
AACTGATGGTCCCAACTCCATTAATAAGGCAAGAAATTAACCCTGACAAGGCACACCTGTGAAGTGAAAACTATTTCAGGTGACTACCTCAGGAAACTCATTTTGAGAACACCAAGGGTTTGCAGCGCTAGAATTTAAGACATGTTTTCAGTTATTTCACACTTTTTTTGTTAAGTACATAATTCCACATGTGTTCATTCATAGTTTTGATGCCTTCAGTGATGATCTACAATGTAAATAGACATTAAAATAAAGGAAACACATTGAATCAGAAGGTGATTCCAAACCTTTGGCCTGTACTGTATTTATATTGGCCGAAATGGCGGAATATCCGATTTTTAAATAACCAAATATTTGTATCGTATCGGCCTTAAAAATCCTTTATCGGTCGGGCTTTATTGGTGACATGCACACATATATGTTCTGAATACGACTCCTGGAATATCTCATGATGGTAAACAACGGGAATCTCTTTAAACAAACTATGCATGGATCTCTTAGTGGATATTCCAGAAATGAAATGAAATTGGATTAAATTGTGGTAACTTGTTTTGGCCTAGTGGCCTTATTCAATATCAGTTACTGTCTAAGACCAATTTTGGATTTCGAGACTATTGATCCTATTCAGAAGTAGTTAGGACAAGGGTTTGTAGGATGTTTTCATCAGGGACTAATATTTGTCTGTTTGACAATGGATCAGCTTTACACAAGTAAATTGCTTTAACATTGAGCTTTATGCATGTTTAGGGTTTTGACCTTAAACACCGTCTTGTACTGTATTTACTGTAATTTAAAAGATTAAGACCATCTTTTATTTTTGGTTGTAAAACCATATTATTTTTTTACATGATTAAATCCTTAGCCGTCTAAAATTATATTAGATCTAATCTCACATTTTGACACGTTAAATCCTTGGATAATGACAGTTCTATAATTCTTATTTGCCCTTTTTATTTCACTTGTGCACCCCACAACCGAATAAAAACACACTCACTATGCTATACTATTAATTAGGGTTTTAATCAATATAATGAGATCAAAGGCTTCCTTGATTTGTTTTGTTACAGTTGTCTTGGCTGCCCGAGATTTATCTTGGAACATACATCAAAAAAATTCTTCAAGTACCATAACACGTCAACCCATTAGAAATAGGTTGTTAACACATCCAGACGTGTGCATCTGGATACGTTAATTTAAAAAAACAAATTGCAGTTTAAATTATTTGATTCGCCTAGACTAGGTTCCCTTTGAAATCAAAAGTCTAGTCGTTGCTATGAAAGCATGACATTGAAAACAAAATACATCACCTCTGTGGCTGTCTCATGCTCCCAAGTTAGCAGTATAACAGCACTGCCTTACATTCTTTGTCTGCTTGTGTTTGTCCTTGACAAAATAAACATCCACTGTTAACGGTCTCCATGACATCTGGCTGTGTCTCACGTTGAGTTATTTTATTACATTTATCTAGCTGTTTTAAGTGTTTTTCCATTTATTGCCCCTAACTTTAATATGAATCGTTGGAAGTGGTCTCAAGTCATCACATTTATTACTCGAGTTACACTTGGCCCTATTTAGCTTGTAATTGCTGATGTCACAATGTCATATTCAAATGTACAAAAAAGTCAAATACAAAATTAGGACTTTTGGGCCAAAAAAACTCCCTGTTGGAGCCATATAACCAACATACTGTTAAATGGGGCCAACCAATAAACATTTGAAGATTGGAACGCCAATTTATTTGTATAAAATAAGCTGTTACATATGTTTTCTCTTGAGGTCTGTGCTCCTAAATATTTAGATAAAACCTATGAAGGAGCCAATGTTTGATTGCATTGATATAATGGTCTGGAGTTTGTATTTATCCAGGGCTGCTATACTTTACTATACAGATGATGTTTCAAAATAGGAGCAAAATGTCTGATGTCATTGTAAATGTCCATTATTAGACATGGTTTCCTTTTATTTAATTGAGAAACGACAATCTCTATTATTTTCAAATCCTCCAATCGGGGTCATGCCAGTCTGACAGGCTACATTGAACACATAATTGGACATAATACATTTTGAATTTGTGGAACGGTTTTCACTTTCATCAATGAAACTGGCAACACCGACTCGGTTGTCCTGCCTGCTGCTTTGTTTGACGTGCTAACATGCTTCTGTGTTAATAGCTTCTTGTTTCAGTAGCTCGACGCAGTTATTTTTGTCATATTCTTCATTACAGTGGCTTATCTGCTTTACATTTGAACATAACGTTAGTTCTACACTAGTTCACTCAAGCACTCAGAGCTATCTTTTAGCGACTTCCTCGCTAATCCCACAATTGTATATTAGCTTTGTTAGCTACTTAACAGTTAGCGATTGCTTCTCTCACTCTCAGACTCTCTGTTGATCTGTGCGTCAAATTTCCTCTAGTTTTTCCTCCGCCTCCTAACATGATAATTGTACATGCAATAACTGTAGTTTATTTGTCGCGTTGGAGGCGAAGCTCTGCACCAGGGAAACTCGATCGTTAACTGCTGTATCTTAGTCCCCCGTAACTTTAATTGGTGTGGGCTGACCTAATGTAGCTCCCGCCTCCTGGCAGCAGCCAGGAAGCCAGGGAGGCTGGGTGACTGTCTTAAAGAAGCACAGCCCGTTATGTGTCAGATCCATGGAAAAGAGACAAAAACTGCTTTGTAATTGTAATTGTCACTTGTGCTGATTAACGTAACTCAGCAGGTGGACTTAACACTCCACCAGAAAATAAACAGCAAGGCGCAGAATAGCCTAACCGGTTTTACGTATTTCTCAATAGCGTCACAGTTTTTTGAATAAAGTAGCTTTTTATTAGATTATTTTAGTAGATTGGATTAGTCCTTTTATCGATCAAGTAGTGTTGTAACGTCCACACTAGGGTTGCACAGTATTGCTGTTAAAATATGCACACACGTGGTACATACATATGTCTTGCAACCTTCAATATAACATTGCGCAACGTGATGTTGCCATAACGATGTTGAGTCGAGATATCTTGCACCCCTAGTCCACACAAGCTAATGTACATTTCCCCCAAGCCTTTCTGAACTCAATTGCAGCGGAGCTTGCTGCTTTGATAAAACTGCTAACGATCACTGACACCACCGCCAATCATGGAAGTGTATGAAGTGCACATGGATGTAAAAAAAAAAAGGTTATAAAGGTTGTGTGCTTTTTTTGTCCACTCTTCTGAATCACCAAAGTCATAAAATTATGATTGAATAACACATGACGTTTACACCCTCTTTCTTGCTATTGCGATTTCATCATTCCGACCCTTTTCACTTTTTTAAAACTGACCAGATGCTGGGATGCTAGGGTTATGACAATTATCCAAAGGACATGCATTTAGTTCTATTCATGTATTTATTTCTGTAACTACACGTGCAAAAATCCAACATTTGTGTTTTATGTTAAAAAATAATTATTTCATTATACTCAAAAACACCCAACCTCATTCGCAACTGTAAGAAATACAGTAGTTTTCATACTTGATTGTGAATCAGGAGCTCTCAGGATTGTCAAGTCTCATCAAACCTTTAACCTTCATGCCAGCAGTTTGATCCAACAAAGGGTCCAAAAGGTGTGTACCATGCCATAGTTGCACCAGAAGCATTTTTGTATTATTTGCCTGGCGAGGTCTGTGGAAATGTCTGTTCTGGGCTCTTATTGCTTTCTTTTAGGAACACAGTTGGGTCTGCCTGTCAAAACTCTTGACATGACAGTCATTCTACTTTGATGATTTATGAAGCAATAACAAAAATCTTGATAAATTAGTTCTCTTTTTGGGGGGGTTTCCATTTTGAAAGGGTGTTATTGAGCTTTGATTTGATATCACATCTCTGCGTTTATTATGACCAACTGTAGTGTACCTTACTTTGTGATTAATGAGTTTAAACTGGAGTCACCCTGTGGCCGACATGAAGTTGTGACTTGGAATTTCCATTTTATGTTTTATGTTTTTAGGCTTGTTCAGTATCCTACCTCATAAGTAATTAGCAGTTATTGCCTAAACATATGCACATAGTATACCATAAAACCAAAGGAACTGGTCTTTTTTGTTAGCATTAATGGTCATTTAAGTGATTCCTATGATCATATTACAAACAAACAAGCAGTTTATGATAGTGAGCTTGTATTTTTCCTTTGCTATAAATATTGGCAGGTGAGCCGTCATGCTTTTAAAAGGGTCTGCACCGATCATGCACCATGTGCAGTCATCAGTCAGCCAACAATCCTTCACTCTCTTTCTAGCTTTCACGGCCTCTCAGAGCTGAGCAGTCTTGACAGATCAAGCCAGAGGGTGAGGGCACTGATTAAAAGAGACAAAAAACAGTTGAACTGCTCCAGTGATAACACTGTGAGTATAGCAGAAAGCATGGCAGGAGAAGCAGAGCAATCCAAAAGAAATTAAGTCAAAGGGATTGACAAAGTGGCCCATAACAGTAGACTATAGAGAGTAGGGTCTTTTGTGAACCTGTTCACAAAGCCTTGAAATACTGTTGAATTATTTCCTCTTGCCTCATACACATAGGTTTCTGAATAATCTTGTGTGTGCTACATTATATTAAAGCAACACTAGAGAACTTTATGTAACTTAAAATAAGCGGATCTGTAGTTCCAATGAGACATAATGGGACAATTCTGCTTCCAACCTGTAGGAGCACCAAAGCTGGAAAAGCTCTCTAGTTTTGCTTTAAAGGATAATTTCATTATTGTATAATGTGCTTAGATATTGTGATGAATCACCAAAGCCTGCTAAAGTATGTGAGGACTTTAATCATTAACTTTCACTTCCTTTTAATTGTTGCATGTTTTAGTCCCAATTTTTTTATTAGCCATTTTGTGGTTGGTTTCTTAGCTAGGATCTTGAAATGGAGAAGTAAAGTCTTAACATGGATTGTTTAGTTGAATTTATTCACAAGTGAAGTTCCAGGTGCTCTGGTTTCCTGCCATAGTCCAAAGATATAAATATCAGGTGGACTGGAGATTTATAATTACCCAAAGGTATCGTGTTTGTCTTTCTAGCTCTGCTGGTGCTGCGGTGCACTCTCAGCCAGTTCAGGGTATTTCCATGTCTTCTACTTAGTGAGATCATTTAGGCAGATAATAAGATAATTTTGTGTCGCAGAAAATCTGTCTATTATTTAAATTTTGTGAGCATTGCATTATTGTCTTCTATACCAGGCTTATCTTTATAGTGGGTAGAAATCCTATGTATTGTCATCTTCAGTGTACAAAAACTGGATTCTCTTTTTATTTGTGATTGTTGATTTCTTGATAGGTTGTTTTCCTAAATAGTTATCCAGTTGCATTATTTCATTGCATGCAATGAGAATTTCTTTAAGGTTTATTTTACAACATGCATGAGAAGATTTGATTTTATCCATAAAATGCCTGTCAGACAATATTTGTTGGGAAACGCCTTGCCAGGAAATGAGTCAGTTGTGTTCTACTGAATCTGAGACATGCTAATGATTTACTGACCCTCTGGTAGATATTTAGTCAACATAAAATCCCTATTTTGTTATTTTATAATATGGCATTGTTTAGACAACAACAATATCACCCATGGATACACATCATTAACAAAGATGAATGTTTTATTATCACTAGCGGCAACATGTAGAAGCAATGAGAAGTAGCACTTCTTCGTTTGAGCTGAATGTTCATCAACGTATATCTTACTTACTGATCAATCAATATCAGAACAGCGTGAAAACCAAGGCACTCTTGTGGAAGAAAATATGAAAAAGGCTTTATTGATGTGGCTAATGCATAGAAAAAGCGTTGCGGCGCACATGCCCAAGAAGGCCTGAAATATTTTCTTCAACAAGAGTGCCTTGGTTTTCATGCAGTTCTAATACTATTGAATTACCCCTGCACCAAAGAGCACCTTGTTAGACTTTTTCTTAACCCCCACCAAAAAGAATCTCATCTTTTCTCTGGCTTATCAAATATTTTTATAACTTTGAAAGATCAAAACAGATGACACAGGAACAACACCCATTCACCGGCCCATTTTTGCAGAATACTGAAAGCAGCCAATAGGCAGAACTGAGTACACTATAATAGCTTTTAATTTGTCGCAAGTAATAGTGTTATCGCGACATTCAACAATTTTGCGCATTGTATATTTTTCTCATATGTGCAGCGATAACCTATGTAAAATATTTTGTTGT
>NC_045735.1:25108335-25132548 GCF_008692095.1 Etheostoma spectabile | reverse complement strand
AAATGTTTCCAACAATGTTCAAACCTAGAGAAATCAGTCATTTTATTCAAGGACCCAGTCCTCGTCATTCTGTCGTCGTTGCCTGTCAGTGACGTTGTATCCCTTTTGCGCATGAATCAAGCTTGTTGCCTGGCAAAAGCTGTCATAAATTGACTTTTTTTTCTCTCCATTTTTTCAATACACTTTTTTAGGTCTCCGTCCTTTTTAACTATATATTTGAACCGGATGCAGGATTGTAGTCACTGGGCGTTTGGATTTAACGTTTAAGTTGAGCTAGCAGCAGCTTGGCTCCAGCACCTCTGCCGACGTGCCGAACGGCGGCAATTCAGCTTGCAGTAAAAACTTTCTAAACGTCTGGATCTTAAGTTATCAGGGAAAAAAGTCAAGCCAATGTGAGCATCATCCTCCCCACCGATGAACCGCACAGTGTCGGAAAAACAGATTTTGAATTTGAAAACTGCATTATTCAGTGTTTTCCTGGTTTAAATCACTTGGGTCTGTTTATTTTGTAGAGGAGGAAACCTCTGTAGATATTTTGGCTCCTGATTCATATAACTGTCTAGCTCCACAATGCAGTACTAAGCTACTACGCATTTCTAACATGTAAAATGTGTTTGCTCAGAAAGAATTCACTCTTTTTGCTTTACCCAGACTTTAAGATTTCACAGCAAAATAATGATTTCAGATTTTTATTAACTACAGTAGAAGTTGAATGAATAGTGTACAGTACGTGGAAATTACCCTAAGTGGCTTGTTCTTTTTCCAAATACCAGTATTGCCATGGATAGTTTTTTAGTTTTGGTCTGGTCTCTGATTAAGCATACATTTCGGGCAGATTGGACAATGTAAACTTGAGTTACAAACCCCTTCTTGTGTTACATAGAAATTTGTCGCAAAATTTGAAGTCTATCAGTCTAAATCTGTAGGAGAAGTATGTTAAAGTAGCCTGCAAATGGTCAAAATCATCCATAATCGGCACATTTATTTTTAATATAGCTGACCACCTGTTAGGTTTAGTGTATGGCTTCAAGAGGCTGTCTTTTTTAGATTATTTTAGGTTATTTTTTTGGGCTTTTCCACCTTTAATGGACAGGACAGCTAGGTGAAAGGGGAGAGAGAGGAGACAGAGGGGGAAGATATGCAGGAAATCATCACAGGTCAGACTCAAACCCTGGACCTCTGTGTCGAGGCATAAACCTCTATGTTAATGTGCGTCTGCTCTACCAACTGAGCCAACACGGCCACCAAGAGGCTTTCTTTTAGGTCATGATACATATGCCTACCAAATATCAAACATCTACTTAAAACGCATTGCAGGGGCTACTTCTTTGAAACTTTGTAGGGGGCGCTATTGAGCAGATTTTAACACAATCAAGCCTGAAACCCATGCAGATGTCTTCAGCCCTGGACTGTCATGTATAAAAGGTTTGGGTCAGATCAAACAATGTACCTTTGAGTAACAACAACTTTCTGTTTCACGATGTAACATCGAAGTTGGCCGTGCCTCATCAAGGCTTTCCTGAACACTTTTGAGGTGAATCTGGTCAACCAGCTAGGAAGAAGACATCAAAGTGTCATGACTGTAACTCATTGTTGCCAGTAGGGGGCGCTATGATTATAACTCAATATTGATAAGAAGATGTCTTCAGGCCAGGTTTGGGGCAGATTGGACAATGTACAGTCTAGTCACAAACCAGTTCCTGTTAAATAATATATGTTGGCCTTTGCAGACTGACGATGTCAATCCTCAGGCCCTGATAATAATAAGTATTATTCACAATAATTCTCTATTTTAGTGGGTGCCAATACTTTCCTTACACTGACCCTTTGCATGCTCACAACCTATGAAAATAGCCAGACACAAGCTCATGCCCAGAAGTGCACCAGGCCGCCTAGCACTTGTTAGATAAGATGAAAAGAACAGGAGCAGCATTTCTGCAGAGGTCTTGTGCTGGCTAGGCTGAAGGTTTACTACAGATAATTGTGTTGAAGCTGCATACCTAACTGATGATGGATAATTGAAATGCTGTAATCCATTAACATTGCATTCTTGCTAATTTCTCATCTTGCTCATGATGGGCACAGGGTGATGTCAAACAGGACTATTGCCAGTTGTCAAAATCCCAGACAGGAATAGCGTCCAGCTGGAAAAATACAGTGATGACAAGAATAATGACATCTTCACTGAAAACCTGCCATCAAGATATCTGGATATGATCTTGGTATTTACATAAGTTAGTGTGATACTACTACAGAATAACTAGAACTAATCCTGTTTAATGAGAAATCGTTTGATTTGTGCCACATATTGTGCCACATTTCTGCCATAGTTTGAGGGTGCTTTGTTTTTGGAATTACTGTGCATTTACATGCAGTTTATAAAAGCGATTTTTAATCAGATTGAGGCAATACCCCGATTTCTCAAGCGGCATGTAAAAATCAGCGTTCTGATAACCCTGTTAATGGACCTAGAAAACTCCTTCACTAACCAGGGTATTCATGCATGTAGGCTATACACCTTAAAGTATGATCGGTTTAAGCGGCTGCGCATGCTTCAACTGCCACTCCCCTGGAGTGGTTTTTGAACTGGAAATAATCCGTCAGAACCGTGAGTTGCAGCCGTTGCTATGATACCATATAACAAAACAGCGTTGCCCAAATTAGCAGGCCATCGGCAGCAAAGAGCCTGCGGCCCATGATCTGTTTCATTCCCAAGTGTTACAGATTATGCAGCCGTGCAATGGTACAGTTACTGGAAGAAATCAAAGATGACATTGAATCTCCGACTCAGCGTTCACATTCCATTCCAGCAGTTGTTAAACTCCTTGCTACATTATATTAAAACATACAATATTGGCATCAGGATAATTTTAAACAGTCATAGCATCAGCAGTGGGAATATCGTTGTCTGCACTCAGCCGTTTCATAGCACAAGTACTTAACGCTTTGCTACAGCGCACATACATTTCCCCACCACTAAGGCCGAAAAAACACTCATCAAGCAGGATTTCTTTGACATTGCCCATTCAATTGCGCTTTTAAATGTGGTCAATTTATGGTAGCCTATAGTGGGTGGAGAAAGGCACTGATTATGACCTGGAGGTTTGGTAAATACGATGTAAGCTGATGTATCACAGCGTGCGCTTTATGCGAGTTGGCCATGGTGCTGATAACGCTACATTTGCAAATGTATGTACATCTGGCCCTGATTGTCTTTTTTGCTGCTTGACAGTTATGTGCTTTCAGAAAAGTTATTTGTCAGCATTAATTTAGATATAAGCTGGTCAAGTATCGTAAAGCAACCAGAAAATTGATGTGGCAATTTGGATCTATTGAGCCTCTTACCCCTTGAATCACAACCATCTAAGGTAGCTTACAGTTTTTATCTCATGTTGAACAAAATCAAGAAATGGGTTCTTGATGCAGCCTCAGCCAAAACACATTGTGCATTTAGCTCACTTTTTTAATTCTTTTAGTGCTATGAGGTTGTAGATTGTTTTAAAAAAAAAAAAAGACTTGCGGTAAAAAGCCAGTCCCTCCAGGATTTTGCAATGTTGCTGTTTGCAATTCATGTGAATTCAACCAATCACAGCAACTTTGGTGCGACCCACAATTTTGAGTGCCAGCACTCACACAAACTACTCTCTCACTTATGGGCAGTCAGCTGTCCTGAGGAAACACATCTACACATGCTTCAGAAAACCTCGTCCTTATTTACACTCTATTCCATCCAAAAAAACTGGCCATACAACTTTAAAGAGAAGCCATTGTTGTTGTGGCAACTTTTAACAGTAGCCTACATTGCTTAACACATCATCCATGGTAGGCTACAATGTATAAAAAGCCGTCTAGCTAACGTTAGCAGCTGAAGGCAGCCTGGAGAGTCTGCCTGTTACTATAGCAACTACCTACGTTCCGAAAGCGTCCTAATGGTTTGATCCTTATTCTATGCTTTAAACAGTTTTGTTCAAATCAGAAGAAAATACACATTAAACACACACAACTAGTTATGTTACTATTTATATTTTTACTTACGTATTTTTCAATCAAAACATTTTTTCATCAAAGTTGGCTGGACGGGCCAGTGATTAAAGTTGGCGGGCCAGTGCCACCCTGGCCAATTACTGACTACGGGCCTGAAACAATGTAATGCGTGCCACCCACCTGTAAAATGTGGCTATGGTGGTCCTCACAACACATGACAATAAAAATTTTAGAATATGAAGACTGTGACAACAAACATCAGTTACTTAAAAAAAAACAAAAAAACTGGCACATCTTAGTTCACATTTTCCTTTCGTCATTCCCTCCCAGGATTGCACAGCTGCTGGAAAACAAGAGAACAAGAGGCTCTTCAGGAAAACTGGAGTAACAGAGAACAGGGGGTGTTTTCGTTTCCCTTGTGTCTACATTCAGAACAAGCTGGCACTGCTTACTTAATTAGTTTGCATACAAAACAATAATGCCAAACCCTTCCTGAGCATGTTCAGTGGACATATCAGAGACATTACGCAGTGGTTTTGCCCCGATAAGCATCCATATTTTTATGCCAAGAACCACATCCAGAAATTAACAGGCCAGCTCATAGATATATGAATGTGAGACAACTGCAACAATGTGCCAAAGGGATTGTAAGTAAAATGTCTCTACTGTTGAATAGTACATCTGTTTCATGAGGAAATGTTCACTCTTATAGTCTGTTCTTTCACTGCCACTCTAAGTGAACAGAAATAATATCTACAAACTTCCATTTACAAGTGCTTGCAAACCTCAGGGAATGCCTACTTAAGGCACGGGCTTACAGAGGCTCAAGACTCCAAGGTTTTGGATGGATGACCCCACAGACAGGAGAAATAGATGTGCATGGCCCTTCCCTGCAAATTTAAGTCTGGATTGGTTGTTAGCCTGACCTTGTCTCCAGGTCAAGTGAGCAGCGTGCACCATTTTGGGTAAAACTAGGAGAAAATATGGATGCAAGTGTGGAAAGTTTGACATTACTGTTGCTGGTGTTTAATGCACCAAAACATGATTTAATCCTCCCCTAAACCTTCTTGTTAGATGCTAGTAAATATAAATAAATATGGCACATTTGTTTTTGCTTAAACCAATAGAACAAAGGGATTTATTGTGGGATGTAATTTTGTTGTCTGAGCTACAGAGTACAAGAAAAAAATTGAGCTCAATATATCTCTTTTCTAAAAGGTTCAGGGATGTGCCAGGCACATTTACACTGATGAGTAGCTACTGTAATAATTTAGCTTATGAAAAGAAACTTAAAAAAAATGAATTGAAAACTTTAATCTTTAATTTAATTGCAATCAATAATCAACTTTGCACTGCAACTACTCCACTGCGTGTTAGTGGTAATGTTGTATTAAATTATATAATAGGATATCAACATAAGCAGGACATAATGTTGGAAAACAGCATATAACTAAGATAGCCAAATAGTCGAATATACTGTACATAAAGGCTTTACTATACGTTATCTACTTGCTCTACCTTAGAGTTCCTGAAGAACTTGTTTTGTCTGTGACCAGTCTACCACTGTGGTCAGAATAGCAAAGCCAAACAGCTGCGCCTGTTATTTGTTTTTGCTCTATTGTCTTTATTTTAAGCAATCTGCCCCAAACCTCTTGTGTGCTTTATCATGTGACTCCAGTATTTCTATTGTTACTCTTTTTATTTGTAATTGGGTTTCATATCATAAGTGAATAAAAGCTGACCCACTTAGTATTGCACTTTTTCAAAATATTTTTCTATTCTTCCATGCGTTATTCAAGGTTGATGGCCATAATTTGCTGTGTTGATACTGGAATCTAGCTACCATGATTCAGTGTGCTGTTATCTATCATTAAGTGCCATTAAGACTTATTATTTGTTGCTTTAAATGAAGTGTCTTTTACTATGGTAATGATTTATGGCAAACCATTATGGTGCAGAGCAATACCTTAAATGTGCAAGAACATGGCGTTGTGAGTTCAGTTCAAAATCCTTGAACTCTCTTAAAGTTAATTAAAATGCTGTAAGTGTGTCCTCGTTACAGTATTCAAAGCTCATGTAAGTCATAATCATCATTAAAATTAATTTTATTACTGCAGACACGACACAAAATGGTTGTACCTCACCTGTGTCCAGCATTAAATGGTTGTGAGCTGAACTAATTGTGTGACTAGTTAAGAAAGTCAGACAAGCCAACAGAAGCAAGCCAATTAGACTTGTATATTTTGTCAGGAATTGCAACCAAACCAAGGGCAGGATGAAAGTCAGCTACAATGAATATTGGATTTATATTGGACAGAACGAGACCGTTTGTACTCTCTGTTTGAGGAGAATGCAGAGAATGAGAGACAGAAACAGGAAGAGTTGCATTTAAATAAAAAGTAAATTTCTTGAATGATTAGGGCCTCAGTAAGTTCCTGAAATGGATGTCATTGTTCCTTTGATTGTTTTGAACAAGCACAATTTTGGCAAGTGCGTCCTTCGGGGGTGTGACCCACTTTGACTTGGTGTGAGAACTTGCTGGCTTATCTTTTGGATTGGGTCAGTCTTTCTACAGTCTGCCATTGATTGATGTTCACCCACTAAGAACACACACTGAGTAAACTAAGGTACATAGTACTTATCACATGTGGTGAACTCCCATCTGTTGACCACAGAGCTGGCCCCAAGAGTTCCGTTATGGGGGACATAAGGAAGTTATAACAATGTCAAGGAAGTGTGTTAGTGTGTTGGAAATGAGTGACGCTATACTTTACTGATCCCTGAGAAATGGGGTTAAACTAACCGCAATTGAATTTCACTTAGAAGTATTTTTTTTTGTTTAAGTTTTATCTGTAGAAGCAGGAAATTACTATTTTGGTGCTTTGTTTTGATCTTTTTAAGTTAAGTAAATATTGGTAAAACAAATGGGAATACCAATGATTTTGGCCTCACTTAATCAGTTTCCCATGTCTTACAATACTACCACAAAAGCATGTTGACATCTCACTTAATGGATGTGGTATCCTAAGCATGTCTGTTGCTGGATGCCAACAGACATGAGGAAAAGTTCTTTCATCAGCATTTTATGTTGCTTATGAATTATGAGGCCTACACACTCTCTCACTCTTAGGTGGCACATTGCCGGACTGTCCCCGAGTCCCAGAGAGAGCCTGAGAAACTTTTAAAGGCTGAAAATGGAACGTTCTATTCTAAATTAATCAATTTAGCATCACTTTTCTCTGTCATTGCATTACCTGGGGTGGTAGTAGCTCAATCCGTAGGGAGTTGGGTTGGAAACCGGAGGGTCACTGGTTCAAGTCTCTGTATGGACCAAAGTACGGAGTGTGGCTTGGTAGCTGGAGAGACTTCACCTCCTGGGCACTGCAAGGTGCTATTGAGCAAGGCACCGTACCCCCCCAACTGTTCAGGGCGCTGGTCTAGCTTGCAGCCCTTTCACTCTGACATCCCTCCATTTGTGCATGCACAGCTTTCTTAGTGGTGCTCCTTGCAAACAACTACATTAATAATGGAAATCACTGTCTCAGTACACAAATCTTGCTTAAAGGATGGTGTGATAATTTGTAGTTTATTTTTAAACCTTCAAATCCTAGTCCTAATATGTCAATTTTAAACCAAAAAACCTAAATTTATGAAAAAGTCCTGCAATCAAAACTGAGAAGCTACACGTAGATAAACTCAGTATTAATGGTCATATAGCAAAGCCTACATTCCTAATCTATGCTTTGTTTTACACTACATGTAACCAAACTCTTTTCCTGGCTTCAGAACAGATGTGGATCCCATGTAATCAATGTAATGATCACTGCAAAGGGTGAATGATAATGGATAGATAGAGACTTGGATGTTTCACTTGTTTGCATGCAAAGCTCTCTTAAAGTTGGAGTCTTGAAGATTTTAATGCCAAACATGAGTCACCGTGCTGCCTGGTCTGGCTCTTACCAGAACTCATCGGTTTTCCCTGGATGCCTGGACTTGGGTCTGATCCCTGGAACCTACGTTGTAGATGGAGCAATGTTAACTGCAGAGAAACCACATCTGGAGTGTGGTCTGGATGTGTGTATTGCACTTTGGAGGTAGGCCAGCTTACTTGTCTGTGTGTTGGTGACGCCACAGACCATTAAAAGAATGACGTTTGTACAGCACCAGGACACTTATCATCGATCAGTCCGTGGTGGTTTTCACTGTGCAGTGTCCTATAGGACATAGGCTGGAAGAATGCCTCTATCTGTGACCATTGTGTTGGCTTTTGCATGTTCGTTGGTAGCTGGAGATAAATACAGCATGGATGGGACTCAACCAAATCTGTACAGTGTCAGCTTTACAACAAAAGAAGATCCAAGAATCCCTGGCATGCCACAATGCAAATAATGCTAGAACAATCCAACATGGTGGACTACCTTTACTCCGTTATTATTGCATTACATCGATCTCAGAACTGATCTAGTACAGCACCCCACAGCAAGATGTAAACACTTACCCAGTGAACAAAGGTTCATTGTACCGATAGTAGTCCATGTGTAGAGTGTTAAACTGCAATTTCCCCTCGTTCTAAAGAAATACACAAGACAAAATCCCCATCTGTATACTGGTTTCTTTGAACCTAAGACCGTCACAGGCAGTTCACTGTCGATGCCACCAATAAAGGTAATATGTTTCTGCTCAGGGAACATATGTTGAATTTATCACAAGTGACATCATGCCCATGCAGTATGAGTGAGTTGGAAAGGGAAAGTGGTTGGGTTGGAGTCATAGTCTATACAATTTACATATAATTGAAAGAACTTGCATTGTGCAAACATGTTAAAAATTGAAGTCACATTCTCTATGCAGAAGTGCCAGCAACTCAAAGTAATCAGTTGCCCATTATTCCAGTGTGAAAAACGTAAATGCTCACCTTTTAATAAAATCTCTTGTATGTAAATTAATTGGTTGTGACAACCCAGCATTTATGTCTTTCTCACTCAAAAGCATTTCCAACTCTTGAATTTACTCATTTACTTCCCCAAAACACATCAGTTTCACATGTAATGTGTGCCATTGTGCATGTCATTTAATACTGACAGGAAGTGCCTCTTGTGCATCCGTTATTCAGACTCAGAGGGGTATTACTTCACTCACAACTTAGTTAGACTATCACCAACATTTGTCTGTCTCAAATTCATTTTTAGAGCAATGCTGTTGTCTGTGGGACCAGGTTATTTTAAATAATAGTTGCATTGCAAATCTTAAATTGGTTGCTGAACTGGTCATCAGATCAGATTTCACAGATCATCGAGTTTTCATGCAGAGACGGTATTGTGTCTGTTAGTAAATTAAGCCTCCAGTGCCTTGGAATTTAATAAACTTCAACCTCAGTGAGTTGACATGGTTTCTGGCGGTAACCTCAAAAGTTGTCTTTGGAACTTGGAAGGTTGACGTGGATTATGTTGTGATGCTCTGCCATTGTGTCTGTAAATGCAGAGCAAAGGTCTTTTGTAATCCTTTGTTGTCTCACAAGAGAACCAAGGAAGCCTACACATTTTAGAGTGGCCTTATCATGGCCAGCCTAAGGCACACCTGTGCAATAATCAAGCTGTCTAGATATGGCACACCTGTGAGGTGGATGGAGAAGTGCTTACTAACACAGATTTAGACAGATTTGTGAACAATATTTGAGAGAAGTAGGCCTTTTGTGTACATAGAAAATGTCCTAGATCTTTGAGTTCAGCTCATGAAATAGGGGCAAAAACAAAAGTGTTGCATTTATAATTTTGGTCGGCGTAGTATTGACATCCAATCTGGCAAACCGTTTAAATGACATTTTTTCAAATGCCTCCAACCTAGCCATATCACAAGCCCAGTACTGGATGGACAGCACCCCTTCATTCTTCCATCCCCTTAAAATAATCTGTCTGGCTGTCATTAAACTACCCTGAACCCAGCTTCTTATGTGCTTATCCATCCCACTTAGGATTGACCCATCTCCCAGAACAGAGTGCTAAAAACAACAATGGACAGCGTGATGGCTACAATTAATTTTATTCTCTCCACATCAAGCCTCCAACACCGCTTATTCTGCATGCTGCTGTCAGAAATATCTGCTGAAATGAATGGCCCAGCTAACCTTTTTGGTTTGAAATAATGGCCCACTGAATTTGTAATTGAATAGCCCTGATCTAGTGTAATATTCTGATCTTTTTATGGCTGTCCAGGCTCCATTCCCCTGGTTCTGAATAAGCATGGTGTAATACCCAGAAGCCTCACGACCTTTTCCATATTTCAACAACACCTTATATAAACATTCTGGTGCCTTCCTAAGTTAAAAGCATAGTAATAATACAACATCTTTGGTCGACCCAAACCTCCTCTATCTATCGGTCCTTGTAATTTATTGACATGGCAGGGGAACTTCCAGAGGAAGAGATTGGATAAGGTAATTCAGCTTGGGGAAAAACCCCAAAGGTACAGTCAGATACACAGTGTTGCTGTACACAGATAAACAAATGTCATTACATTTAAGTGAAACAAATGACTTACCACATTTTTTAATGGTTAAAGACACACTAGTTAACTGAGAATGTGCTACTGTTGACTATACTGCAAACTATAAATTTGATATCACTTTCTCATTATAAAAAAGTGAAAACAATAACACTTTGTTATTAAGAAACCACGACATATGGTATTAATTAAGAACAGCAAGTTCTGTGTGAACTCTAATCAACCCTCACCAAAGTCTGTGTTCAATGGCAGCCTTTTTTGGCAAAAACACCATACAACTCAGCCCAAAGCAGTACCAGACATAAGCTAATATAGACATTGAGAGTCGCAAATGGAGAAAAACACTACTCTTATCCAGAATACACTTTTGCTTCCCAAACAGACTAGTCAGCTGGGGCTTTTGGTCTTAAATCAAACATGGAAGGAACAGTACCATGCAGGATACAGCATTAGGTCTGCATCCTCCTGATATTTTGATTGTAACTAATGATTCACTGTAATAATAATAGCTGAGAGCACTTCAAATGTTACTTTGTTACTGACTACAATAGTTGAACTTATTTATTTTGCTTGTCATGTATCTGATGCGTTCACTGAGAAAAAGCAATGTTTCACTATTTGATATTATTCCAGTATGTACACTACCGTTCAAAAGTTTGGGGTCACCCAAACAATTTTGTGTTTTCCTGATGGTGTTTGTCCGAAAAGTCACACTTATTCACCCCACACAACGTTGTGAATGAATAGAAATAAGTCAAGACATTGACAAGGTTAGAATAATGATTTTGTATTTGAAATAAGATTTTTACATCTAACTTTGCTTTCGTCAAAGAATCCTCCATTGCAGCAATTACAGCATTGCAGACCTTTGGCATTCTAGCTGTTAATTTGTTGAGGTAATCTGGAGAATTTACCATACCATACGGTCAGCTGCTCCCACAACAGCTCAATGGGGTTCAGTCTGGTGACTGCGCTGGCCACTCCATTACCGATAGAATACCAGCTGCCTGCTTCTGCTCTAAATAGTTCTTGCACAATTTGGAGGTGTGTTTAGGGTCATTGTCCTGTTGTAGGATGAAATTGGCTCCAATCAAGCGCTGTCCACTGGGTATGGCATGGCGTTGCAAAATGGAGTGATAGCCTTCCTTATTCAAATCCCTTTTACCCTGTACAAATCTCCCACCTTACCACACAAAGCAACCCAGACCATCATTTACCTCCGCCATGCGTAACAGATGGCGTCAGGCATTCTTCCAGCATCTTTTCATTTGTTCTGCTCTCACAAACGTTCTTCTTTGTGATCCAACACCTCAAACTGGATATCCATCACACACTTTTTTCCATTCTCCTCTGTCCAATGTCTGTGTTCTTTTGCCCATCTTAATCTTTTTTTTTATTGGCCGTCTCAGATATGGCTTTTTTTTTGCCACTCTGCCCTGAACCCAGAATCCCGCAGCCGCCTCTTCACTGTAGATGTTACACTGGTGTTTTGCGGGTACATTTAATGAAGATGCCAGTTGGGGACCTGTGAGGTCTGTTTTCTCAAACTAGAGACTCTAATGTACTTATCTTCTAGCTCAGTTGTGCAACGCGGCCTCCCACTTCTTTTCTACTCTGGTTAGAGCCTGTTTGTGCTGTCCTCTGAAGGGAGTAGTACACACCGTTGTAGGAAATCTTCAATTTCTTAGCAATGTCTCACATGGATAGCCTTCATTTAAGGACAAGAATGACTGTTGGTTTCAGATGAAGTTCTCTTTTTCTGGCCATTTTGAGCATTGAATTGACCCCACAAATGTGATGCTCCAAACTCAATCTGCTCAAAGGAAGGTCAGTTTTGTAGCTTCTGACGACCTAAACTGTTTTCAGATAGTGAACATGATTGCACAAGGGTTTTCTAATCATCAATTAGCCTTCTGACCAATGAGCAAACACATTGTACCATTAGAACACTGGAGTGATAGTTGCTGGAAATGGGCCTCTATACACCTATGTAGATATTGCACCAAAAACCAGACATTTGCTGCTAGAAAGTCATTTACCACATTAGCAATGTAAGTGTATTTCTTCAAAGTTAAGACTAGTTAAAGTTATCTTCATTGAAAAGTACAGTGCTTTTCCTTCAAAATAAGGACATTTCAATGTGACCCCAAACTTTTGAACGGTAGTGTTGTCTATAGGATATTGTAAGCAGTCATAAGTTGTCATTGGCTATGAATGAATGGTAGGCACACTAATGCATGGGATATCTGGTGTGCCCTGAAAAAAAGCAACGGAAAATAAAATTGTTTATTCAAATCTAAACAAGTCAATGACTTATTTACAAATTGTGCAAACCTTATAACCAAGTCTTGGAGCTCTTGTATTTACTTGCTGTCCCTTAACTTTTTTAAATGCCCATCACCTATGGGGTGCTGACTACTTTTTGAGAGTAACAAGATATTATTAATTACGCTGGTGTCTGACATTTAGGTTACTTAATAATGCTCTTTGTATCTTAGTAAGTAGTTAAATAAGACATTTCCCACGGCCATGAAAAAATAACATATTTTTAATTAACTTAAATCACTGCAGACATATGGTAATGTGTGAACATACAGTGGTGCTCATAAGTTTACACCCCGTGCTTAAGTTGAATAAAAAAATCATGTTTTGGAAATTTATCTTAATGCCTTAATAAAAAATGATGTAAATCCAACCTTTAGGACACCATTTTTCTTTGTGAATGAATTATGTATGTAAATAGATACATTTTCTTGGAGATTGACATGGGATACTTTCCATAAAATCATCTCTCAATACAAATCAAACCGGTTTTAGAGTCTAACTTAAATAAAACTTGCCAATCTCTTATATGTTGAAGGGTATGAGATTATATGGGGCTTGTATTCCAAAGGCCAAGGGAACTTTATCAGGATGCTAGTATCCTGGATCCATGAATAACTGGCCTTTAAATAAAAAAAGCCTGCCTATAAGGAATTTAACATAGGGGTGTGTTTTATGCCCCTGTATTTTAAGAAAGAACATTGATTTATTTACAATACTAATTCTCACAAGAAAATTGGTGTCCTTAAAGGTTGGATTTTACCTAATTTTTTAATTAAGGCATTAAGATAATTTCCAAAATGTGATTTTTATTTCTCTTTTAGTCCACTAAAGCATGGGCATGTAAACTTATGGCTCCACTGTAGGTCTCAAAAGGTGTGTTAACGGGTGCCCAGATACCTCAGGTTTCCTCCTCAAACAGCGGCCCGGGTTCGTCGCCTACCTCGCTCTTAGCTACATGTCATTTCCCATCTCTCCCCCTTTCTTGTCTTCAGCTGTCCTTTAAAAATAATTACTTAAAAAAGTAAATCTAAAAGAAAATTAGTGGCATGACAAATGTTACAACAGAAACAGATTACACTATGCTGCACAAAGTGTGGAACGATGCATCAGCTTTAATCTAAATGGGTTCTACTTGAGTGAAGAATGTCATCATAAATCATAAAGTTTATCTGTATGACTCTACTTTGTAATTCAAAAGAAGTTATGCTTGCTCTTAGTCTAAACAAACCCTAAACCCTTAAAGGACAACTGACCTAACATTAAGAAAATCAGCATGAGGCAATATGAACACTAATGTTGAACGTCACTACTATGAAGGATACCACTGTGTGTCTTGGAAAGCAGAATCCATAGCATGCGTGCAATAGCCCAGTCTGTGAGGTTTGTGTCTGAGAGAGTAACGACTTTGGCTCAGCACTCGCCAGTAAAAAGTACCTCTGCTCAACCTCTACTACTTGAAATCCCAAAAATGTGTCCCACGCAGAACAAAAAGATGGACATGACAGCCTTGTCTGTGGTGAGTGTTCCTAACTAATGGCTGACATGTTAAACCAACATGAATCTGCACACACAGTTGTCTAGAGAGGATGTGTCCTGTTAGTGATTGAACTCCAATGCAAATCGACAATAGACACAATACTTGTGAATAGTTGATGTGTTTACTATATAGCAGTAAAATTATTATTACATAATACAGAAAGGTTTGTTTCTTACAAAGATTCATTTTTTTCAGGCATTGTGAAAATGATTCATGCTCTGCCAAAATGTTTCCCCATATAAAATAAAGATCCAATCACCTATGCTGGTGAGATGATAAGATGACATGTATCTAACTAAAATAAAGGAGTGAGATCTACAGGACATATTTATGAGTACGAGTATATGCACTTAGGAGGCAGTTTTCTTTGTTTGCTGGGAAAACTAATTCAAAAATCTTTCAGCACATTGTAATTTAAGTGGTCGTACTTAAACTAGACTTCTGCATCTCCTCATTGGCTCTGTATCCAGGCTTTAAAAAAATATACCGTCATGGGAAACTTTGGCCAATCACAGGTCATTTCAGAGAGAGAGACAGCGTTTCTATTGACTGTTCTGCCAATGCAGGTGCACGTCACATTCCTTCAGTAAGTCTGTAGCTAAAAGGTCAGGGCTGCAGCTAATTCAAGGCTAAACTGTTAATAAGAGACTTCAGTGTGATCATCTATACACTGTGTATAGGAAGAAATTGTGTAAAAAAATTTAAAAGTTGTGTATTTATTGTCTAGGGAGCTGACATTTGCTGTCAGGAGAGCTGGTCTGCTGGAATAGCCTTTAGCCTACACAAACGAAGCTAGTTTGTTGTGCTGTGTCCTCGCAACAAGCCTCTGGCATCTCCTTGTTCGGATGGCAGCAGCCTGCTACGAAGACCAGAGCCGATGCCTCTGCACCACCTACTGCTGCCATCCCAACAAGGAGATCCAGAGGAGTAAATGCAGTAGACGAGCTGGAAGTTTAGCCTTCTGCTGACCAGGGTTTCTTCAGGCTCTTAAAAAGTCTAAAATTTTAAAATTAAAATTAAGGTATTTTTCTAGGTCTTAAATAATTTAAAACAGGTCTTTCCTACGTCTATGTATACCACCGTAATGCTCACTGAAATGCTCCCGCAGTACTTTAGAATGTTTTATTTTTTTTTTATTCCGTGTGTCACTGTATTAGGACTACAAATGACACCAACATGATTGATATTGCAGCAATCTCCTTCCGGTTATTTGCACGAGTCTCATTCGGATTGTACCACAGACATAAACTGATTCTATTCTTCAGTTATGGGAATGCAAGTTTAGCTATACTTCAATTGAAAAAAATGAATTTAAGGCTTGGTTAAAGCTAGTTATTAACAACGTTATTGAGGTTCTGCTTCTAATGCAAGAAAGCAAGTTAGATGAATGGGCGCTGGAGTCGATGCAAAAACTGCGTGGAGGGTCTCCAGCAAACGACACCATCAGCCAGTTCTGCCGGATCTGGTGGCTCCTGTCTCTTGTCACACAGCAGCTAGGCAACTCCCGTAGTGACTTTGTGACGCTTTTGGATCAGAGCCAACACTAAGATCGAGGTGCTCTAGGTCCTCCACACTGTGACTAGACACCAGTCCTATAATGCACTAATAAAATCAGGGAATGTTTTCAGACGTTTCCGGATTTAGACAGCTGATTTTTTTTTTTTTTGGTGTTGTGGTGTAGTCTTAAATTTGATTCATAAGACTTGGTGAAACCTGGAGAAACCCTGCCTACCCTAGTTCACCACTGCTGCTAATTCAAGTTCATGTTTATTGTAGCTAACTAGAGCCTTGAGTCACAGTATGTCATCTCAAGGGCAGAATTGTCATTCTCATAGAATTGCATATAAATGAAGGATAGTACTCATAAACATCTACTACTCAGCATTGCAAAGGACTCAACTATGTCATGGCAGGTGTTTTGTTCCGGACCCAGGAAGTGCAGCGTTGAGTGTGAAGTCGTTTAGATGAGCATTTCTTAAGACAGCGGCAACAGCAATACGGAGGCCATGCATCACCCCGTTCCGAACAAGCATGTTTTCAACGGGCAGCGCTGGTTTACAGGTGAAATCAGGAAAGCGGAGAATCCTGCCATGATTGATTCAACAGAACATGTTGGCACTGACTTTGAAACCCTTAATAAATACTTTTACCTAAAAGTTACTGTTGAAAGAACATACTGTAGTTAGGACTGGTTGTGAACAAAACTGTGGTACAATGATTGATGTTCCAGGGTCAAGTCTTCTGCACTTTGTTAACAAAAAGCAGTTCTAGCGTCACTAAAGCTTTCTAAAGTGAAAATGGACTGAAGTTGGTACTCGTTCTACTTCTGATCTCTCTTACAGGACTGTCAGTGACAATTATCCACTGAGAACTACACAGACTAGCAGGCTGATGGTTTTTTACGTTTATTGCTCTCTGTCTCTATGTGTGATGCCGACAGTTTTCTCATTTTGTTCGAGAACCACTGTGACAGGCTTCCACACATGGACTGCCAGGCACAGTGTACTGCTATCTTCACTTATTCCCGCCAGTGAGTTTGTAATTCTTTGTTCTGATTTTGTAGACACATGCATGGTTGCTGTTTTCTTTTCCCTCTGTCAAAGTTTTCTGGATTACCTGCTTAAGAGAAACAATAAAAACTCCTCTTACTGCTTGTGTTGAAACACCACCAGCTGAAAATTAGAGCTATAGAGAAGAGGTAATGATCTGGGCATGTGGTTTGCTCTTCCTCAGTCCTCTCTCTGACTCTTTTAGATAAGTACGCTCAGTATCCAATCCCTGCAAATGTTTGGCAACGTTCAATCCTTCCTCTGGATGGGGGGGGGGGGGGGTCCTCTCTCTCTCCGTGTGTGTGTGTGTGTGGTGTATGTGTGTGTGTTGTGTGTGTTGTGTGTGTGTGGGTGTGTGTTGTGTGTGTGTTGTGTTTCCCTCTCTTGCTCTTTCCCTGCTGGCAGCAGCATCTGTACTGTTGGCAGGAGTGACCAGATAAAACAGCAACACCAGATATAGAGGGAAAAAAGCGAAGTACTCTATTGAATAGAGTCTTTGCCCTCTCTTAATTACATATAGTCCCATATCTTTTCACTTTTTTCCCACTCTTTAGACTTCGGGCTTGTTGTAATTAACAGAAAAGAAAAACCAGCTGATCGGGAGAGGGTGTGCATTTTGGAGCGAGATGGCTAACAAAACATTCTGTTGCTCTTCTGTGACTCTTAGCACTGATTCAGCCCTCTCTTCAAGGAGGTAGTGTGTGCTATGGGGAACTGAGCCATTATCTTTCCTGTATTAATCACAGAATTAGAACAGGTGCGATCTGTTTTTATCTATCTTTTTATCTTTGTCCTTCTGAGACATAAAACTATCAAAAATAAGGTTTTGCTGCTGCTTTCAGCAAAAAAAAAAAACATGTTTTTAAACCATATATCTATCAGTTGCAGTTTTATTTAGTGTAAATCTACAAGAATCTACAAGAGTTGTTTTTATAGTTATTTGGCTTTATCTCTATTCTCTAACTTAAAAAGTCTACAATTGCATTCCAATGTATTTTTTGTTTGTTGATTTAAATACATTAATAATATAAAGCCACTGCTACGTGATGTCAAAGATTGTTTAGTTTGGCTGATCTTCTGCACAGTTACTGATTCCCTGAATAGTGGTGTCCCATCACACCTCTGTTGAAGAAGCAAATAAATAACGCTAATTCAAACCTAAGCAACTATCTTTTTTGTGGTTCTCTATGCTAGTTTATTGGGTATATATTTTTAATGTATTTCAGACAGTTAAATTGCATCATACACACTCTAGTGTATGTTCACATGGCTGCAGACCCTGTCCTTAACATGTCAGGGAACAAGTGTTCTCCAGCTGGTCCTTCGTTCCACCTAGCAAAACTACTGGTTTAAATTCACCCCTGTGAACCCCCGGTGGACAGATAGTTTCACTCTTACGACTTGACCTGGTCTTCTCTTGAGGACTGTTTTGCCCAGAATCCACGAAGCAACAACATGCAGATTTGAGGGGTTAGCTTCAAGTGTTGATCTGTTTTAGACAGAGAAGAGGTTCGTTTCAGTTTGCCTTTTCTGCATTGCTTTGGTTGTGCAGATTGCCAATGGAAAACATGTTTAACATCTGGGCTGGGTATGCTGGGTGAATGTCCATCTTTTGTTGTATTTTTTGCTTAAATGTCCACAGCCGTTTGTTCCTTATCTTCCAGAGTCCTTTCAGTGATTGTGTTTTAGATTGCTAATCCTTAAAGAAACATTCGTTGTCCATATAAATCTCATTGTTGTAGTAGCTATTTTGTTGGCCTCCTCTAATATGATCAGGTTAAAAAGTCTACCAAGTCTGTTTTTGTCAGGTCATAGATTTATCATCTAAAACTGTATTTGCCCCTCTTCCTTCTGCCTCATAGCACATGTTCTTTTTATTTCACTTTTGTGCCAGCCATTTATCTGTTGAGATTTTGAGGTGCATTCATATGGAGCAGGTATAGAGCCAACAAATCATATTGGCATTGCTGCACACTTTGATCTTAATGTGAGTTTTGAATCCATCCATATCAACCTTTCTGTGGCCTCAAACTAGTTCAATCTGTGTCTGTGCAGTCTTACTTGAAAAGAAAAACGCTCTTGGCATGGTCCAAGGGTCAATTATCTGTAACATGAACCTCATTAACACTCAATCCCACATTTATGCCTCTGCACAGAAACACCTCTCTATGTTTGTGAAATTCAACCCTTGAATTATTGTAGTGCAAGGCTTGTCTGAATGTTTTCCATCAGCAAGTGTAAATGAGTTATGGTCCTAGATGAAACACCTGGTACTAAACATGCCACCTGTCATGTTACCCTATAACTTTGTACTGTAGTATGTTTGCTGGTTCTCCCTTGTAAGATGGACAGCAGACTGACCTTACATTCTACACAAACATGTCACATGATACAGTAAGATGGATGGTATTCTCGTCAAAATGAATTTGTGTTGACACAGCTTGGGCTTATTTAACTGAATCTAAAACTGAGACCTAAGTGATTGATAAAATTATTTGAATAGATTCCTCAACTTTGGAATTTTATCAAGCTTTTTTCACTGATTTAATAAAGGAGAAGTGAACAGCTGATAAGGTATTTGCAAATTCCATGATTCTGAGATTGCTGTTTTAACATTTACTTTTACCTCATGAATGCCCAGAATGAATCAAGTATCCTGTTGCTCTATTGCTTATCTTGATGTTGTATTCCTCCAGACAACCTCAACACCAACTAGTGGGCTTGTGCCAAATCTTTAGCTTGACTTTTAAGACACGTTAATGTCAGAATTCTGATGGGCCAGTGGGAGATTAGAAGGGAAAAATAGCTGTTCTGTTTCGTCACCGTCTCAAAAGAAATAAAGAGTTGTGGATGTTTTCTCTTCTGCTTGAAGCCAGTTTGCCTCATTTGGCATTGGCAAAGTTCAGCCCTGAGTCTTCAGAGGAATTATACATTAATCAGTGACACTTGCCTCGCGGTAGGTGAAGTTATATGAAAATAGTGCAGATTGGATGGCATGCCTTGGTCGTCAAATATACTACTGATGAAATGCAGCATTACCCCAATGTTGCGGGTTGGTACTCAAAGTGATTGTCTTTAATCCCCAAGCAAGTGCTGCTTCAGGCTTTATTGTGTGTGTGCTGTGACACCTCTGGCTCTAATCTCTCTCTTCTGGCAAGGTAGAGTGCCAACCACAGCATACTGGATTATGTAACACATAGGCACCATTGCTCAAAACCTCTACTATGTAAATAAAGAATACACCATTTGAAGTACTGTCCAAGCAAGACATGGTTTTTTTTTTTCTTCATGTGGTTTTGTTCAATTTCTTCAACTTCTTTACTGCCGACCCACAACGCATTTTATTAGTTAGATGTTGAGTGATTTGTGTAATTTGTAATGAGGTGACTTCATTCAGACAGTTTGGAAAGGAACTTTTGCTAACAAGCACTGACTGATCAAGGTTTGTTGTTGTAAAAGAACTTTTATTTTCCATGTATTCATGTCTTACTTTGGCACCATCCTGGCAAAGTGTTAGGAGATTAGACAATTCCCATCCACATTTCTCATTTTTTGCATAAAAGCTGTCTACATGTTGGCTGGCTAAAAAGTCACTTTCTGCATCAAAGCTCTAGCCAGATAACTACGTGTTTTTATAAATATTTAGGGCTGTTTCCCCTTATTTCAGAGTGACAGTGGATAGACAGGAAAGGTGGGAGAGAGATGGGATGACACGCAGCAAAAGGCTGCAGGTCGGATTTGATCCCGGGCCGCTGCAAAGGCCTCACCTACATGGGCGCATACGCTTACTGGGTGAGCTAGATGCGCCCCATAACTAACTTTTTTTTATTTTTTTTTATCAAATTTTTCATGTTCTTTTATATTCAAAAATCAACAAAACAAACAATTACAAACGACACACTGAGACATGAATGTGTCCCAGAGCAAAAAATACAGAGCGGAAAGCTGGAGGAAGGGAGACAAAACAGCATATGCAAAAGAGACACACACAAACACATACATAAACACACAAACACACACCATGCCACACACGCACGCACGCACACAAGACAAGGGACCAATCAATGTGCAGGTTGAGGACCTCAAGAGCCAGCGATGCTGCGCCAAGTGTCCAGGGTCCTTTCCGTGCTCCATAACTAACATTTTCATATATTTTTGCCGTATCTACTGTTAGGAGTATTGCAGGGATCAGAACAAAGGTTGTGATGGATGGGTTGTTTAAATGGACTGTATTTCAAACCGACTGCACTGTAATGTTTAGGATTTACTCCTTTGCACTGTCTTACCTTGTAAACCCAATGCAAAGTTTGATGTGATCCAATTCCTTCATACATGGCTGAGTTGTAAGAATGTTGATCACAATATGAGTCAACACCTCAGTTTCTCACAAAGACATCACTTTTACATGCCTAAATGTGGCATGTGCACAGTTACTGTGAGGTGCAGTATTATATGGCTCCTCACCATTGCTAGAAGCACATACAAAATCAGTTATAATTTGTTTAGCCCTTACTCTGGTTTGAACTAATGTCAGTCCCAGCATCTTCCATCAGATGTTTGGTCTGCAATCAACCACTCCCAGAGTTTTCAACAAAGAAGCCCAATAACTCAGATTGATTCACTCCAGCCACTCTGCAAGCAGCTCTCACCAGGCTGTTGGCTGCAAGGAGCAGTCTCCCTGGGCTAGCACTAAATGGCTCTGCTCCTGTTAGGAATGTTTCATGTTGACCTACCACTGCTTACTAATGAAGTTCTTCTAACTTTACAAACAACATGACACACATCGCACAACATTGGTATACAAAATATTTTTTAATAAAAAACCAATAACGGATGAGATCTGATTATAGAAATATGATAATAATGGAAATTCTGGAGAGGGTGGGGTAACAATGGCAATTAGGCATTTGGCAGTCATGTTTTTCCTCACAATGTGTGGCCACTATACTTCATTCTAAGTGCAATTTCATTTTTGAAACCAAAAATTGCTTTATGTCCCATACCCACATTTCATTTTGTGTATACAACTCAGTCATCTTGCTGCTATTTTCAGGTGTTGCATTAGTTGCTTTAATGTACTGTATATATTGTTGAAAGGCTATTAAAAATGGCACATTGTTTTTTGGTCTGACATTTTCCACTGCAGTGAAGTATCACTTAATGGGCCTTTCATTTTATTATTTTATTATTATTATTATTATGACATTGTACCTGTAGCAGTGTCATCGTTCTACTGTACAGAATAGACAACAGTTAAATGAGTTTATGAAAATTGAGTTATATGTAGTTGTTTATTTTCAATCATGGCTTATTTTTTTTGTCATGTTCAGCTCTAAAATACTTATACAGTACAGGAGAGTCAGCTGTTAAAAAAAACTTTTTTAGTTTCAAAGGCATGTCTTTCCATTCCGTAATGATTTCCGTCTGCTTCCAGTGGGAGGCACTCACCCAAGACACCCAAATGCTAGCAACTGTGTGTAATGACAAAATTAGAATCGGTCTTCTTAGGCGTTAAAATATTGCCATTTGTGCTCTGAGTTTGTTTGCTAGTGCACACCTCAACTGATGTTCTACTTCAGAGAAGTGTCACTGAGACAAGATTAGGTTGTAGAAAGCTAGAGCAGCTAAGGTGGGTGCAAGAACAATGGAATGTCCCATTTTAATTTTATTACTTTCTTGATGCTCCCTCACTATCCTTTGCCTCCAACATGCTGAGGAAAATAGTGCAAGGGGTGATTGATAATGGGCCAGTAGTCACATGTCTGATAGCAGAGATGTTAGGTGTGCGGATTCACTGCACTGTTGCTGTATGAGAGCTTCCTTAAAGAGAGAACCTTCTATTTTGGATTTGTCTGAACACAGCAAACAGTTTTTAGTTTGTCAACATTTTTATTAATTAAAAAAATATATTGAAATGTGCAGAATTGTGTGAATGTCAGGTAGCAGAGTGGTGTAATAACATAGAGCAGTTTTCCTCAGACACAAAGTATATGAAGCACTGCACTGTGATCATGAATGGTAATGGTCTGTTATCTTTTGTAAGGAGGGGAATGCCATAATTAACTTTTTGAGGTTTTATGTGTGACTGTTGTGTATGTACTCACATGAGTTTTTTTTTTGCACGCCTAAGTATCATGAAAATTGTTCCATCAATTCGTTGGCATTCCATTATTTAGTAAAAGACCAATAATTAAACAACCACGTGCGGTCTTGGAAATGTCACATTACTCACCAGCTTGGTGTATATAGAGTGAAACTAAACTCTCAAGTCACAAAAAGCAATTGTAAAACTGTCGTTAACATGGGAGGTACTATGGAAAAACACGTCACTGGCTTTGGCTTTATTCAATAACAAAACATTTCTAACTCACAATTACCTAACTTCGCTGTCATGTTATTATTCGTTGCCCAATAACCCAACCCCCCCACCCCCCCCCCCCCCCACCCCCGCCCCCGCTACCCCCCCACCCCCGCCACCACCCCCCCCCCCCCCCCCCCCTACCCCCCCCCCCACCACCTACCCCCCCCCCACCCCCTACCCCCCCCCCCCCACCCCCCCCCCCCCCCCCCCCCAACCCGAATAACCCCATAACCCACCCCCACCACCCCCCCCGCCCACCCCACCCTAACCCCCCCCCCCCCCCACCCCGCCGCCACCCCCCCCACCCCCCCCACCCACCCCCCCCCCCCCCTTACCCCCAACCCCCCACCCCCCCCCCCCCCTACCCCCCCACCCCCCCCCCAACCCCCCCCCAACCATACCCCCCCCCCGCCCCTAACCCCTACCCCCCCCCCACCCCCAATACCCCCCCCCCCCCCCCCCCCCCCTACCCCAACCCCCCCCGACCCCCCCACCAACCCCCCCCCCCCCCCACCCCCCCCCCCCCCACCCACCCCCCCACCCCCTAACCCCCCCCTACCCAACCCCCGACCCCCCCCCCCCCCGCCCCCCCCCCCCCCCCCCACCCCCCCCCACCCCCCCCCACCCCCCCCCTACCCCCCGCCCCGATCCCCTACCCTACCCCCCTACCCCCGCCCCCCCATATACCCCCCCCCCACCTCCCCACCCCCCGCCCCCCATACCCCCCACCCCCCCCCCCCCCCCACCCCCCCCCCCCCCCCACCCCCCCTACCCCCCCCCTACCCCTACCCTATACAAAACCCCCCCCCATAATACCCCCCCCACCCCCCCCCCCCCACCCCCCCCCCCCCCCCTACCCCCCCCCCAAGAAAATCACTGTTGTAGGAGAAAGAACAATAATCCTCACATCGATTGCAATTAGTAGATAATTTCATGATACATAGAGTTTGTTTCTG
>NC_045735.1:25091781-25108310 GCF_008692095.1 Etheostoma spectabile | reverse complement strand
ACAGCATTGCAGACCTTTGGCATTCTAGCTGTTAATTTGTTGAGGTAATCTGGAGAATTTACCATACCATACGGTCAAGCTGCTCCCACAACAGCTCAATGGGGTTCAGATCTGGTGACTGCGCTGGCCACTCCATTACCGATAGAATACCAGCTGCCTGCTTCTGCTCAAATATTTCTGCACAATTGGAGGTGTGTTTAGGGTCATTGTCCTGTTGTAGGATGAAATTGGCTCCAATCAAGCGCTGTCCACTGGGTTGGCATGGCGTTGCAAAATGGAGTGATAGCCTTCCTTATTCAGAATCCCTTTTACCCTGTACAAAATCTCCCACCTTACCAGCACCAAAGCAACCCCAGACCATCATGTTACCTCCGCCATGCGTAACAGATGGCGTCAGGCATTCTTCCAGCATCTTTTCATTTGTTCTGCATCTCACAAACGTTCTTCTTGTGATCCAAACACCTCAAACTTGGATTCATCCATCCACAACACTTTTTTCCATTCTCCTCTGTCCAATGTCTGTGTTCTTTTGCCCATCTTAATCTTTTTTTTTATTGGCCGTCTCAGATATGGCTTTTTTTTTGCCACTCTGCCCTGAACCCAGAATCCCGCAGCCGCCTCTTCACTGTAGATGTTACACTGGTGTTTTGCGGGTACATTTAATGAAGATGCCAGTTGGGGACCTGTGAGTCTGTTTTCTCAAACTAGAGACTCTAATGTACTTATCTTCTAGCTCAGTTGTGCAACGCGGCCTCCCACTTCTTTTCTACTCTGGTTAGAGCCTGTTTGTGCTGTCCTCTGAAGGGAGTAGTACACACCGTTGTAGGAAATCTTCAATTTCTTAGCAATGTCTCACATGGATAGCCTTCATTTAAGGACAAGAATGACTGTTGGTTTCAGATGAAGTTCTCTTTTTCTGGCCATTTTGAGCATTGAATTGACCCCACAAATGTGATGCTCCAAACTCAATCTGCTCAAAGGAAGGTCAGTTTTGTAGCTTCTGACGACCTAAACTGTTTTCAGATAGTGAACATGATTGCACAAGGGTTTTCTAATCATCAATTAGCCTTCTGACCAATGAGCAAACACATTGTACCATTAGAACACTGGAGTGATAGTTGCTGGAAATGGGCCTCTATACACCTATGTAGATATTGCACCAAAAACCAGACATTTGCTGCTAGAAAGTCATTTACCACATTAGCAATGTATAGTGGTATTTCTTCAAAGTTAAGACTAGTTAAAGTTATCTTCATTGAAAAGTACAGTGCTTTTCCTTCAAAAATAAGGACATTTCAATGTGACCCCAAACTTTTGAACGGTAGTGTATGTCTATAGGAATATTGTAAGCAGTCATAAGTTGTCATTGGCTATGAATGAAATGGTAGGGCACACTAATGCAATGGGATATCTGGTGTGCCCTGAAAAAAAGCAACGGAAAATAAAATTGTTTATTCAAATCTAAACAAGTCAATGACTTATTTACAAATTGTGCAAACCTTATAACCAAGTCTTGGAGCTCTTTGTATTTACTTGCTGGTCCCTTAACTTGTTTAAATGCCCATCACCTATGGGGTGCTGACTACTTTTTGAGAGTAACAAGAATATTATTAATAATTACGCTGGTGTCTGACATTTAGGTTACTTAATAATGCTCTTTGTATCTTAGTAAGTAGTTAAAATAAAGACATTTCCCACGGCCATGAAAAAAATAACATATTTTTAATTAACTTAAATCACTGCAGACATAATGGTAATGTGTTGAACATACAGTGGTGCTCATAAGTTTACACGCCCGTGCTTAAGTTGAATAAAAAAAATCATGTTTTGGAAATTTATCTTAATGCCTTAATTAAAAAATGATGTAAAATCCAACCTTTAAGGACACCAATTTTCTTTGTGAATGAATTATGTATTGTAAATAGATACATTTTCTTGGAGATTGACATGGGATACTTTCCATAAAATCATCTCTCAATACAAATCAAACCGGTTTTAGAGTCTAACTTAAATAAAAACTTGCCAATCTCTATGTATGTTGAAGGGTATGAGATTATATGGGGCTATTGTAATTCCAAAGGCCAAGGGAACTTTATCAGGATGCATAGTATCCTGGATCCATGAAATAACTGGCCTTTAATAATAAAAAAAAGCCTGCCTATAAGGGAATTTAACATAGGGGTGTGTATACTTATGCCCCCTGTATTTTAAGAAAGAACATTGATTTATTTACAATACATAATTCATTCACAAAGAAAATTGGTGTCCTTAAAGGTTGGATTTTACCTAATTTTTTAATTAAGGCATTAAGATAAATTTCCAAAATGTGATTTTTATTTCTCTTTTTAGTCCACTAAAGCATGGGCATGTAAACTTATGAGCTCCACTGTAGGTCTCAAAAGGTGTGTTAACGGGTGCCCAGATACCTCAGGTTTCCTCCTCAACACAGCGGGCCCGGGTTCGTCGCCTACCTCGGCTCTTAGCTACATGTCATTTCCCATCTCTCTCCCCTTTCTTGTCTTCAGCTGTCCTTTAAAAAATAATTACTTAAAAAAGTAAATCTAAAGAGAAAATTAGTGGCATGACAAATGTTACAACAGAAACAGATTACACTATGCTGCACAAAGTGTGGAGACGATGCATCAGCTTTAATCTAAATGGGTTCTACTTGAGTGAAGAATGTCATCATAAATCATAAAGTTTATCTGTATGACTCTACTTTGTAATTCAAAAGAAGTTATGCTTTGCTCTTAGTCTAAACAAACCCTAAACCCTTAAAGGACAACTGACCTAACATTAAGAAAATCAGCATGAGGCAATATGAACACTAATGGTGAACGTCACTACTATGAAGGATACCACTGTGTGTCTTGGAAAGCAGAATCCATTAGCATGCGTGCAATAGCCCAGTCTGTGAGGTTTGTGTCTGAGAGAGTAACGACTTTGGCTGCAGCACTCGCCAGTAAAAAGTACCTCTGCTCAACCTCTACTACTTGAAATCCCAAAAATGTGTCCCACGGCAGAACAAAAAGATGGACAATGACAGCCTTGTCTGTGGTGAGGTGTTTCCTAACTAATGGCTAGACATGTTAAACCAACATGAATCTGCACACAGTTGTCTAGAGAGGATGTGTCCTGTTAGTGATTGAACTCCAATGCAAATCGACAATAGACACAATATCTGTGAAATAGTTGATGTGTTTACATTATATAGCAGTAAAATTATTATTACATAAATACAGAAAGGTTTGTTTCTTACAAAGATTCATTTTTTTTCAGGCATTTGTGAAAATGAGATCATGCTCTGCCAAAAGTGTTTACCCATATAAAAATAAAGATCCAATAGCCTATGCTGGTGAGATGATAAGATGACATGTATCTAACTAAAATAGAAGGAGTGAGATCTACAGGACATATTTATGAGTAGCGAGTTATATGCACTGTAGTGGAGGCAGTTTTCTTTTGTTGCTGGGAAAACTAAATTCAAAAAAATCTTTCAGCACATTGTAATTTAAGTGGTCTGATCTTAAACTAGACTTCTGCATCTCCTCATTGGCTCTGTATCCAGGCTTTAAAAAAATATAGCCGTCATGGGAAACTTTGGCCAATCACAGGTCATTTCAGAGAGAGAGACAGCGTTTCTATTGACTGTTCTGCCAATGCAGGTGCACGTGCACATTCCTTCAGTAAAAGTTCTGTAGCTAAAAGGTCAGGGCTGCAGCTAATTCAAGGCTAAACTGTTAGATAAGAGACTTCATTGTGATCAATCTATACACTGTGTATAGGAATGAAATTGTGTAAAAAAAATTTAAAAAGTTGTGTATTTATTGTCTAGGGAGCTGACATTTGCTGTCAGGAGAGCTGGTCTGCTGGGAATAGCCTTTAGCCTAGCACAAACAGAAGCTAGTTTGTTGTGCGTGTCCTCGCACACAGCCTCTGGCATCTCCTTGTTCGGATGGCAGCAGCCTGCTACGAAGACCAGAGGCCGATGCCTCTGCACCACCTACTGCTGCCATCCCAACAAGGAGATGCCAGAGGAGTAAATGCAGTAGACGAGCTGGAAGTTTAGCCTTCTGCTGACCAGGGTTTCTTCAGGCTCTTAAAAAGTCTAAAATTTTAAAATTAAAATTTAAGGTATTTTTCTAGGTCTTAAATAATTTAAAACAGGTCTTTCCTACGTCTATGTATACGCTACCTGTAATGCTCACTGAAATGCTCCCGCAGTACTTTAGAATGTTTTTATTTTTTTATTCCGGTGTTCACTGTATTAGGACTACAAATGACACCAACATGCTATTGATATTGCAGCCAATCTCCTTCCATGTTATTTGCACGAGTCTCATTCGGATTGTACCACAGACATAAAACTGATTCTATTCTTCAGTTATGGGGAAGTGCAAGTTTAGCTATACTTCAATTGAAAAAAAAAATGAATTTAAGGCTTGGTTAAAGCTAGTTATTAACAACGTATTTGAAGGTTACTGCTTCTAATGCAAGAAAGCAAGTTAGATGAATGGGCGCTGGAGTCTGATGCAAAAACTGCGGTGGAGGGTCTCCAGCAAACGACACCCATCAGCCAGTTCTGCCACGGATCTGGTGGCTCCTGTCTCTTGTCACACAGCAGCTAGGCAACTCCCGTAAGTGACCTTTGTGACGCTTTTGGATCAGAGCCAACACTAAGATCGGAGGTGCTCTAGGTCCTCCACACTGTGACTAGACACCAGTCCTATAATGCCAATAAGAAAATCAGGGAATTGTTTTCAGACGTTTCCGGATTTAGACAGCTGACTTTTTTTTTTTTTGGTGTTGTGGTGTAGGTCTTAAATTTGATTCATAAAGACTTGGTGAAACCTGGAGAAACCCTGCCTTACCCTAGTTCACCACTGCTGCTAATTCAAGTTCATGTTTATGTAGCTAACTAGAGCCTTGAGTCACAGTATGTCATCTCAAAGGGCAGAATTGTCATTCTCATAGAATTGCATATAAATGAAGGATAGTACTCATAAACATCTACTCTAGCATTGCAAAGAGACTCAACTATGTCATGGCAGGTGTTTTGTTCCGGACCCAAGGAAGTGCAGCGTTGAGTGTGAAGTCGTTTAGATGAGCATTTCTTAAGACAGCGGCAAGCAGCAATACCGGAGGCCATGCAATCAGCCCGTTCCGAACAAGCATGTTTTCAACGGGCAGCGCTGGTTTACAGGTGAAATCAGGAAAGCGGAGAATCCTGCCATGATTGATTCAACAGAACATGTTGAGCACTGACGTTGAAAACCCTTAAAATAAATACTTTTACCTAAAAGTTACTGTTGAAAGAACATACTGTAGTTAGGACTGGTTGTGAACAAAACTGTGGTACAATGATTGATGTTCCAGGGGTCAAGTCTTCTGCACTTTGTTAACAAAAAGCAGTTCTAGCAGTCACTAAAGCTTTCTAAAGTTGAAAATGGACTGAAGTTGGTACTCGTTCTACTTCTGATCTCTCTTACAGGACTGTCAGTGACAATTATCCTGATGAATCCACTGAGAGACTACACAGACTAGCAGGCTGATGGTTTGTTACGTTTATTGCTCTCTGTCATCTATGTGTGATGCCGACAGTTTTCTCATTTTGTTACGAGAACCACTGTGACAGGCTTCCACACATGGACTGCCAGGCACAGTGTACTGCTATCTTCAGCTTATTCCTACAGCCAGTGAGTTTGTAATTCTTTGTTCTGAGATTTTGTAGACACATGCTGATGGTTGCTGTGTTCTTTTCCCTCTGTCAAAGTTTTCTGGATTACCTGCTTAAGAGAAACAATAAAAACTCCTCTTACTGCTTGTGTTGAAAACCAACCAGCTGAAAATTAGAGCTATAGAGAAGAGGTAATGATCTGGGCATGTGGTTTGCTCTTCCTCAGTCTCTCTCTTGACTCTTTTAGATAAGTACGCTCAGTATCCAATCCCTGCAAATGTTTGGCAGACAGTTCAATTCCTTCTGGATGGGGGGGGGTGGGGGTCCCTCTCTCTCTCCGTGTGTGGTGTTGTGTGTATGTGTGTGTGTGGTGTGTGTGTGTGTGTGTGTGTGTGTGTGTGTGTGTGTGTGTGTGTGTTTCCCTCTCTTGCTCTTTCCCTGCTGGCAGCAGCATCTGTACTGTTGGCAGGAGTGACCAGAATAAAAACAGCAACACCAGATATAGAGGAGGAAAAAAAGCGAAGTACTCTATTGAACTAGAGTCTTTGCCCTCTCTTAATTACATATAGTCCCATATCTTTTCACTTTTTTCCCACTCTTTAAGACTTCGGGCTTGTTGTAATTAGACAGAAGAGAATAAAACCAGCTGATCGGGAGAGGGGTGTGCATTTTGGAGCGAGATGGCTAACAGAAACATTCTGTTGCTCTTCTGTGGACTCTTAGCACTGATTCAGCCCTCTCTTCAAGGAGGTAAGTGTGTGCTATAGGGGAACTGAGCCATTATCTTTCCTGTATTAATCACAGAATTAGAACAGGTGCGATCTGTTTTTATCTATCTTTTTATCTTTGTCCTTCTGAGACATAAAACTATCAAAAATAAAGGTTTTGCTGCTGCTTATCAGCAAAAAAAAAACATGTTTTATAAACCATATATCTATCAGGTTGCAGTTTTATTTAGTGTAAATCTACAAGAATCTACAAGAGTTGTTTTTATAGTTATTTTGGCTTTATCTCATAATTCTCTGAACTTAAAAAAGTTCTACAATTGCATTCCAATGTATTTTTTGTTTGTTGATTTAAATACATTAATAATATAAAGCCACATGCTACAGTGATGTCAAAGATTGTTTAGTTTGGCTGATCTTCTGCACAGTTACTGATTCCCTGAATAGTGGTGTCCCATCACACCTCTGTTGAAGAAGGCAATATAAATAACGCTAATTCAAACCTAAGCAACTATTCATTTTTGTGGTTCTCTATGCTAGTTTATTGGGGATATATATTTTTAATGTATTTCAGACAGTTAAATTGCATCATACACACATCTAGTGTATGTTCACATGGCTGCAGACCCTGTCCTATAACATGTCAGGGAGACAAGGTTCTCCAGCTGGTCCTTCGTTCCACCTAGCAAAACTACTTGGTTTAAATTCACCCCTGATGAACTCCCAGGTGGACAGATAGTTTCACTCTTACAGCTTTGACCTGGTCTTCTCTTGAGGACTGTTTTGCCCAGAATCCACGAAGCAACAACATGCAGATTTGAGGGGTTAGCTTCAAGTGTTGATCTGTTTTAGACAGAGAGAGAGGTTCGTTTCAGTTTGCCTTTTCTGCATTGCTTTGGTTGTGCAGATTGCCAATGGAAAACATGTTTAACATCTGGGGCTGGGTATGCTGGAGTGAAGTCCATCTTTTGTTGTATTTATTTGCTTAAATGTCACAGCCGTTTGTTCCTTATCTTCCAGAGTCCTTTCAGATGTATTGTGTTTAGATTGCTAAAGTCCTTAAAGAAACATTCGTTGTCCATATAAAGTCTCATTTGTTGTAGCTATTTTGTTGGCCTCCTCTAATATGATCATGTTGAAAAAGTCTACCAAGTCTGTTTTTGTCAGGTCATAGATTTTATCATCTAAAACTGTATTTGCCCCTCTTCCTTCTGCCTCATAGCACATGTATCTTATTTATTTCACTTTTGTGCCAGCCATTTATCTGTTGAGATTTTGAGGTGCATTCATATGGAGCAGGTATAGGAGCCAACAAATCAATATTGGCATTGCTGCACAACTTTGATCTTAAGTGAGTTTTGAATCCATCCATATCAAACCTTTCTGTGGCTCTCAAACTAGTTCAATCTGTGTCTGTGCAGTCTTACTTGAAAAGAAAAACGCTCTTGGCATGGTCCAAGGGTCAATTATCTGTAACATGAACCTCATTAACACTCAATCCACACATTTAATGCCTCTGCACAGAAAACACCTCTCATGTTTGTGAAATTCAACCCTTGAATTATGGTGTAGTGCAAGGCTTGTCTGAATGTTTTCCATCAGCAAGTGTAAATGAGTTATGGTCCTAGATGAAACACCTGGTACTAAACATGCCACCTGTCATGTTACCCTATAACTTTGTACTGTAGTATGTTTGCTGGTTCTCCCTTGTAAGATGGAGACAGCAGACTGACCTTACATTCTACAAGCAAACATGTCACATGGATACAGTAAGATGGATGGTATTCTCGTCAAAATGAATTTGTGTTGACACAGCTTGGGCTTATTTTTTAACTGAATCTAAAACTGAGACCTAAGTGATTGAATAAAATTATTTGAATAGATTCCTCAACTTTGGAATTTTATCAAGCTTTTTTTCACTGATTTAATAAAAGGAAAAGTGAACAGCTGATAAGGTATTTGCAAATTCCAATGATTCTGAGATTGCTGTTTTAACATTTACTTTTACCTCATGAATGCCCAGAATGAATCAAGTATCCTGTTGCTCTATTGCTTATCTTGATGTTGTATTCCTCCAGACAACCTCAACAACCAACTAGTGGGCTTGTGCCAAAGTCTTTAGCTTGACTTTTAAGACACAGTTAATGTCAGAATTCTGATGGGCCAGTGGGAGATTAGAAGGGAAAAATAGCTGTTCTGTTTCGTCACAGTCTCAAAAGAATAAAAGAGGTTGTGAGATGTTTTCTCTTCTGCTTGAAGCCAGTTTGCCTCATTTGGCATTGGCAAAGTTCAGCCCTGAGTCTTCAGAGGAATTTATTACATTAATCAGTGACACTTGCCTCGCTGTAGGTGAAGTTATATGAAAATAGTGCAGATTGGATGGCATGCCTTGGTCGTCAAAATATACTACTGATGAAATGCAGCATTACCCCAATGTTGCTGGTTGGTACTCAAAGTGATTGTCTTTAATCCCCAAGCAAGTGCTGCTTCAGGCTTTATTGGTAGTGTGTGCTGTGGACACCTCTGGCTCTAATCCCTCTTCTGGCAAGGTAGAGTGCCAACCACAGCATACTGGATTAATGTAACACATAGGCATCCCATTGCTCAAAACCTCTACTATGTAAATAAAGAAATACACCATTTGAAGTACTGTCCAAGCAAGACATGGAGTTTTTTTTTTTCTTCAGTGGTTTTGTTCAATTTCTTCAACTTCTTTACTGCCGGACCCACAAACGCATTTTATTTAGTTAGATGTTGAGTGATTTGATGTAATTTGTAATGAGGTGACTTCATTCAGACAGTTTGGAAAGGAACCTTTTGCTAACAAGCACTGACTGATCAAGGTTTGTTGTTGTAAAAGAACTTTTATTCCATGTATTCATGTCTTACTTTGGCACACATCCTGGCAAAGTGTTAGGAGATTAGACAATTCCATCCACATTTCTCATTTTTGCATAAAAGCTGTCTACATGTTGGCTGGCTAAAAAGTCACTTTCTGCATCAAAGCTCCTAGCCAGATAACTAACGTGTTTTTTATATATATATTTAGGGCTGTTTCCCCTTATTTCAGAGTGACAGTGGATAGACAGGAAAGGTGGGAGAGAGATGGGGGATGACACGCAGCAAAAGGCTGCAGGTCGGATTTGATCCCGGGCCGCTGCAAAGGCCTCAGCCTACATGGGGCGCATACGCTTACTGGGTGAGCTAGAGGTCGCCCCATAACTAACTTTTTTTATTTTTTTTTATCAAATTTTTCATGTTCTTTTATATTCAAAAATCAACAAAACAAACAATTACAAACGACACACTGAGACATGGAATGTGTCCCAGAGCCAAAAAATACAGAGCGGAAAGCTGGGAGGAAGGGAGACAAAACAGCATATGCAGAAAGAGACACACACAAACACATACATAAACACACAAACACACACACATGCACACACGCACGCACGCACACAAGACAAGGGACCAATCACATGTGCAGGTTGAGGACCTCAAAGAGCCAGCGATGCTGCGCCAAGTGTCCAGGGTCCTTTCCGGTGCTCCATAACTAACATTTTCATATCATTTTTGCCGTATCTACTGTTAGGAGTATTGCAGGGATCAGAACAAAGGTTTGTGATGGATGGGTTGTTTAAATGGACGTGTATTTCAAACCGACTGCACTGTAAATGTTTAGGATATTACTCCTTTGCACTGTCTTACCCTTGTAAACCCAATGCAAACCCCTTCAGGTTTCTCACAAAGACATCACTTTTACATGCCTAAATGTGGCATGTGCACAGTTACTGTGAGGGTGCAGTAGTAGTGGCTCCTCACCATTGCTAGAAGCACATACAAAATCAGTTAATAATTTGTTTAGCCCTTACTCTGGTTATGAACTAATGTCAGTCCCAGCATCTTCCAGTCAGATGTTTGGTCTGCAATCAACCACTGCCAAGTGTTCAACAAAGAAGCCCAATAACTCAGATGATTCACTCCAGCCACTCTGCAAGCAGCTCTCACCAGGCTGTTGGCTGCAAGGAGCAGTCTCCCTGGGCTAGCAATCTTAAATGGCTCCTGTTAGGAATGTTTTCATGTTGACCTACCACTGCTTACTAATGAAGTTCTTCTAACTTTACAAACAACATGACAACATCGGCACAACATTGGTATACAAAATATATTTTTAATAAAAAACCATAACGGATGATGATCTGATTAGAAAATATGATAATAAATGGAAATTCTGGAGAGGGTGGGGTTAAACATGGCAAATTTAGGCATTTGGCAGTCATGTTTTTTCCTCACAATGTTGGGCCACTATACTTCATTCTAAAGTGCAATTTCAGTTTTGAAACCAAAAATTGCTTTATGTCCCATACCCAACATTTCATTTTGTGTATACAACTCAGTCATCTTGCTGCTATTTTCAGGTGTTGCATTAGTTGCTTTAATGTACTGTATATATTGTTGAAAGAGCTTATGAAAAAATGGCACATTGTTTTTTGGTCTGACATTTTCACATGCAGTGAAGGTATCACTTTATGGGCCTTTCATTATTATTATTATTATTATTATTATTATTATGACATTGTACCTTGTAGCAGTGTCAGTTCTACTGTACAGAATAGACATACAGTTAAATGAGTTTATGAAAATTGAGTTATAATGTGAGTTGTTTATTTTCAATCATGGCTTATTTTTTTGTCATGTTCAGCTCTAAAATACTTATACAGTACAGGAGAGTCAGCTGTTAAAAAAAAACTTTTTTAGTTTCAAAGGCATGTCTTTCCTAATTCCGTAATGATTTCCTGTCTGCTTCCAGTGGGAGGACATCACCCAAGACACCCAAATGCTAGCAACTGTGTGTAATGACAAAATTAGAATCAGGTCTTCTTAGGCGTTAAAATATTGCCATTTGTAGGCTCTGAGTTTGTTTGCTAGTGCACACCTCAAACTGATGTTCTACTTCAGAGAAGTGTCACTGAGACAAGATTAGGTGTAGAAAGCATAGAGTCAGGCTAAAGTGGGTGCAAGAACAAATGGAATGTCCCATTTTAATTTTTACTTTCTTTGATGCTCCTCACTATCCTTTGCCTTCCAACATGCTGAGGAAAATAGTGCAAGGGGTGATTGATAATGGGCCAGTAGTCACATGTCTGATAGCAGGAGATGTAAGGGTGGCAGGAATTCACTGCACTGTTGCTGTATGAGAGCTTTCCTTAAAGAGAGAACCTTCTATTTTGGATTTGTCTGAACACAGCAAACAGTTTTTAGTTTGTCAAAACATTTTTATTAATTAAAAAAATATATTGAAATAGTGGTGCAGAATTGTGTGAATGTCAGGTAGTCAGAGTGGTGTAAATACATAGAGCAGTTTTCCTCAAGACACAAAGTATATGAAGCACTGCACTGTGATCATGAATGGTAATGGTCATGTGAGTCTTTTGTAAGGAAAGGGGAATGCCATAATTAACTTTTTTGAGGTTTTATGTGTGACTGTTGTGTATGTACTCACATGAGTTTGTTTTGCACGCCTAAGTATCATGAAAATTGTTCCATCAATTCGTTGGCATTCCATTATTTAGTAAAAGACCAATAATTAAACAACCACAGTGCAGGGTCTTGGAAATGTCACATTACTCACCAGCTTGGTGTATATAGAGTGAAACTAAACTCTCAAGTCACAAAAAGCAATTGTAAAACTGTCGTTAACATGGGAGGTACTATGGAAAAACACGTCACTGGCTTTGGCTTTATTCAATAACAAAACAAGTTCTAACTCACAATTACCTAACTTCTCTGTCATGTTATTATTCGTTGGCCCAATAACCCATACCCCCCCCCCCATAAAATCAACTGTTGTAAGAAAGAACAAATTCCTCACATCGATTGCAATTAGTAGATAAATTCATGAATTACATAGATTTTGTTTCTGTAGGCTGTATTGCCAGTATTAATGCTCGGGCGAAATAGCTTGCCAGCGAAATAGTTGATAAACATGTAACTTTCAACGTTGACACTCAACACACAACATGATCCAAAACTAAACCTAGAAGGCGCTGGATACTGTCCTTTCCACTTGTTAGCTTGTGTATGGTGGACTACGTCATTTTATCAAAATTCAAAACAACGGAATTGGAGAGACCAAAACACTAACATACACATATGTTGAGTATGGAAATGATTTTTATCCAAGCCTATGAGACAAACCTTGTCCTTTTGAATTTGAATCCTCTGGAAACTGAATTCGAATTATGAAATTTCAATTGCTTCCTTGATACATTTTATATCGAAGAAGCATTTGATAGTGAAAGAGTTGACAGAATTTTCATTCATAAAGGAAAGATTCACCCACAAAACACTTACAAAAAAATTATAAAAACTACTGGGGTTTGCTAAGGGATGTTAGAAAAAAGAAAAAAAACCACTATGACATCACAAGACAAGACTGTTTAGATATGCTTACTTGTGTTACGCATGTCAACAATCATCTTTAAGGTCACTTCAGAATTATCAGAAGTATAAAAATTAGATTTTTCTTTCTTTCTTCGTTTTTACTTAGTAAAAACGGTATGTCTTCTGGCTCTATGGATATCAGCTCAGGTGAAGAGGGTGAATTATCACGTCCTTGTTGCTGCAGTAGCTACTCCTATTGGTTGGCTGGGATACAGCAGGTGCTGAGACAACAAAAGATTGGGGGAAAAACTGGGAACATTAAAAAAATGTTAAATTTTTTTGCCTATGACCCATGTTTTTCCCAAAGGGTAACAGGCAGATATCGCAAATGGGACTGAGTGTTGCCCATGTACTGTATAGACTTTATAGCCCACATGACAATGCATTTGTGTTGCCAAACAAGGACACAATTTTTAAGCCATCAATAACCGATGTGGAACCCATATAGACATTTTGACAGGCAAATCATTCATACAATACTCCCAAGACTTGTTTTTACATACATAATGCTACTGACATAGAAAGATTGCAAGTGTTGGTATCTCTCTCCAGGACCATGTCGATGCTTCCGTCTTTCCTTTTTAACATTATTTATCTTAACAAGTTATACAATTCTGTCACATACAGTATATTGCTGTGTTCCAGTGTAATGAATCTGCCCTAAGATGAATAATATAGTTTTAAGAATTTTCTTCTAACTTGTCATCCTTTAGTTGCTTGTCTTCTATACATAAGGTTGTATTTGACATTCTAACTTTATCTTTTAACAGATTTGTCGACCCTTTCCCATGTTTTTTTTTTATTCACCAACATTAATCATATCACAGACACTCAGAGCAAAATCTTGACTGGAGTCTACTGACATAAATTATGCCTCGGCTAATCCCTTGTGCTTTAGAAGTCAGTCTTGTCCTTCACACAAATTCCAGCACATTCCCATGACCTGGCTGAGTTTACAGCAAAAGTAATTGCATGATCATGATGACGACAATAATTAGGACAATCATGAAGAAGTCTTCACATTTATTGAGGCAGGTCAGGTCACTTGGCAGAGGTCAGTATGTGCCTTTTTTGGATGCACGGTCTCCGTGAACCTAGTGCACTCTGTAACAGTGGTACAGTGGCATTATGGGATTCTAAGCAAGAGGAAAACTGGAGCAGACACACCCTCACTCTTGCCATGCTTACATTGCCGAGACAGGAAATCCTCCTTTTGATTGTGAAATGAAGGTTGCTCCACCCCCATCATGTGTTGCCTGCACCTGAGATGTCTGCTATGGAGCCAATGGCATGGGCAAACATGCTTAATATTTTTTTCTTGCTAGCCGTTCGATAATCAAATACATAACCCCAGACTTTATTATTCATTCCTAATTTTTATTTGAGCCTTCCAAATTCTCTTCAGTCAGTCCTCAGTATTGCAATGAAACAAAATTGGTTCTACCATTTTCAAGCTCCTAGATCTGGATGAGTCAGGATAAGTTAAAAGTCAACCTCCCTCTCATCTGTCCAGTTGTTCATTAATTGAGTAATTTTGTGTCCGACACAGCTGCTGCCATAACTTTTCTCATTTATATATTTTTTATACATTTATACAGCTGCTGAAAAAAACAAACATGACTGTAAAGGTGCACCTATTACTGCTTGAGAAAGAATTTTTCTCTCAAACAAAAATAGACTTGCCTCTTTCTAATCAGATTTTGAGTGTGGTTTTGGAATATCTAAGTGAGTATGACAATGTTGTTCCTGCTTTCCTCAACATAAACAACTTGCAGTTATATCAACACTTTCAGATTCAGCAGTGAAAGATTTTCTTTCTACCCAAAGTAAAGGCATACTCCCTAGCCCATTTTGTCTGCAAGCCAGTGATCCAGTGATCAAGCCAGTTTTATTTTTTAATCCTGTTTATGCTATACTATCTTCAAACCCCATCCAACAGGTGATTCTTAGAGTATGCTTCTGGATAATTTATCTCACTGGTTTCTTTTTTATTGATTGGCACTGACTGCTCAGTTTCTTAACTCAGCAGTACAATAGAAAGATTACTGATGTTATTGGACACATACCCATTAAATATGTCAAAGCTTGTTCGTAAAAAGGCCAAAGCCTTTTTCAGTGCAATGGAACAATATGCATCCATACTTAAAGGAACACAGCAACCTATTGGGACTTTAGCTTATTAACCTATCCCCAGAGTTAGACAAGTTGATACATACCCTTCTCATCTCCGTGCGTGCTGCAACTCTGACGGTCCCAGCATTAGCTTAGCCTAGCAAAGATCCTGCATGGAACTGGTTCCAACTAGCTAATGCCCAAAATAAGTGACAAAATAACACCAACATGTTCCTATTTATGTGATTTGTATAGTCCCAGGGTGTACAAATGACAAGGTCACATGATATACAGCCATATTCTAACCGTATACATACTGTAAACTATATTCTCAGAAAGGCAAAGCACTGCTACTTCTGCTGCTTGGGCGGAGTGATTACATAGACAGCTAAAGAGAGGGATTAGCGCAACGACAAAAAGCTCAGTTACTTTTGTCAACAAAACCAATGTGTATAGCTAGCTAGTAGCGAACAATTCTGGTGATCATGGCTGACTTTGAGGAATTGTCAGAGGATTTTTACTTGGCATCAAACCAGGATCTAGAAAATATATATTTTTGAGCCAGAATACACAGACGAGAAGTTACAAATTTTGGAAGCTGATAGACAAAAACTGAACAGACAGAGGACGAGGGGAGAATCAGAACAAACATGGACTGGTGGTGTTTAAATGTGGAATCCAATTCATTAGCGAGGTAGAGGCTACAGTCATGAGCGTTAGTATCGCTCATTTTATTCTGGGGTGAAAAAGTGCTTTTGGGACAACAACACAGTAACACTACAGGGGATAAATGTAGCCCAAAACAACTGTAATATTAGTGACCACCCTATTCATGTAATAGTGTTACTAACGTTACCACTGTTACAGTAGTTAGTCCTCTGAAAACATGACGGAACACTTTGTGATCCACTTTGTCTGGTCTGTACTAGGATAGCCAAATCCTTCAGCACATGTGTCATGGTCCACGTGGCTAATTCCTTTTTTTCATAATAATAGTCCTCAGTGAAATGTTCTGAGCAAACACGATGGTTCTTGAAGATGCCTACAGGTGTATTTGGATCCATATCCAGATTAAGTATAGCCATAGATTCAGCCTTTTTGGTTGGAATTCTATGAAACATGATGGTATTACCTGGTGTCCCCTGTTAATTGTCACCGTGAACACCCATGATTGTAAACTATGCTTTTAGTATCTAGTAATTGTTGACTCTATTACTCCAACTCTGAGCAAACTCCAGGCAAACTCTCTGCTTTGTGACCGGGCTTCTCAGGTGCTGCGAGTAAATCACTCCGCCCAAGTAGCAGAAGTACCAGTGCTTTGTCTTTCTGAGAATATAGTTCCCAGTATGAATATGGTTAGAAGATGGCTATGTCTCATGTGACCTTGTTATTTGTACACCCTGGGACTATACAAATCACAACATGTAAATTGGAACATGTTGGCATTATTTTTTCACTTATTGTTACCTGCAGGATCTTTGCTAGGCTAAGCTAAGGCTAAGACAGAGTTACAGCACGTACGGAGATGAGAAGGGTATGTATCGAATTGTCTAACTCTGGGGGATACGGTGAAT